>NW_027176240.1:5687642-5850142 GCF_023055335.1 Clinocottus analis
AACTGCCGCAAATAAAGAAACTTGACTTGAATGGAAACTAACCTGTGTGTGTGTGTGTGTCCACGTGTGTTCAGTACATCAGAGTCTTGACAGAGTGGACCCAATACGTGTTTACGATCTTCTTGGTCATAGAACTCGTCCTCAAGGTTGTTGCGTTTGGCGGCTGTAGGTTCATACGAAACAGGTAACACACGAGATTTAGGGAGGATTTTTTTTCATTCTGCTGTCATCAGTGTATATGACTTTTGTGCGTGTGTGTGTGTTTGTGTGTTTAGATGGAATCAGCTGGATGTCGCTATTGTGTTAGTATCTGTCATGAGTATCATTTTAGACAAGATGATGCTGGTGCACACTATTCCCATCAATCCCAACATCCTGAGAGTCTGCAGAGCGCTCAGACTGGCACAAGGTATGCACACACACTCGACCGAAAGGGAAACCGTCTGCGTTCTGTGGGCGTGACGTGTATGGCACCTGTGCAAAGTTGTTCATGACAACGACTTTGTCTCTCTTCAGTGCTGAAGGCCAAAAAGATCCGTGTTCTGCTGAAAACGATTAGCAAAACGCTGTCACAGGTAAACGCTTTATGTATTTATTTGTTTTTGTCTGACTCTTCATGAATGTGAAGTGAGAATGAATGCTCTTTTGTTTTAAAGAATGGCTTGCTTCCGCTGCATTTTGTACTTGCGTTGAGGAATCTTTGAGTGTTTGCCCACTTTACAAGTATCTGTGCTTGTGCCCCGTCAGTGCATTAGAAACCCTGCGACACTGTTGTGCATGCCGGTTGGTTTTACTCCCCAAGTCTGCAGACTAAAAATGATCAAACACGTCAGATGGAGCCTCATTGAGTATAAATAGATCTCTGATCATTCAAAGGGGCATTCACAGCTGTAGCAGCAAACTAACACAGCATTGGAGCAGAAGAAAAAAGACAGAAAAAAAGTTGACTTAATAGAAATGAAGGCCTGTCTGTGATGCTGTCCTATCTCAAATGAAGGCTGATGATGTTGTTGTGTTTGTTGTGAGTAAAGAAGCTAAAATGTATTTTGAATTCCAGATTGGGAACATATGTCTGCTCTTCGTTTTCTTCTTCTTCATCTCCGCCGCTCTGGGAGTGGAGCTCTTCGGCAAACTCGGTCAGTCACACGACGAGCAAAACGCACACACATACATACACACATACACAAGGGCTTGCATCAAAGGATCATGGTCCTGGTGCTTACCCCAGAAGCCATATTGCTGCCAGGGGAACCAAGCAGGCCTTTAGCTAATCAAGGCAGAGTAGTAAGTGTAGTTAATACCTCAGAGTCAGCCCTCTCTCTCTCTCTCTCTCTCTCTCTCGCTCTCTCTCTCTCTCTCTCTCTCTCTCTCTCTCTCTCTCTCTCTCTCTATATATATATATATATATATATATATATATATATATATGTGTGTGTGTGTATATATATATATATATATGTGTGTGTGTATACTAATATACCTATTTAACTATTTCCGCTCTAATGCAGTCAGACGTAGATGTCAGATGTTCACTCGGGAAGACGTTGTCGTTTCACCGTAGCACAACCAGCTTTAAGTAACATAGCAACGCGCAGCATGTTGGTCGGCGAGTGGCGTTCAAGTGGAATGCGTCAAACCAGCCTCACTGAACAACAAAGACCCCTCACTAAGTCTGCCTGTGAGTAGCACAGTTGCAAAATTAATATTGTTGAGGATGAGAAGTTCACCAAAGTTTTGCGAGTGGCAACGGGGGACCTGAGCATCGAGGCACCGCAAAGACGCACAATCATGACACAAATCCACGCGCTGTATAAAGCTGAAACGGAAAATAACTTGGCTGCTACGGAACATGTGGCGCAGACAGGATCATTGGACTTCTGTGAGTAATGAGAATTACCTGGGTGACCAGATGTCCTCTTTTTCCCGGACATGTCCTTTTTTCGAGACCTAAAAAATGCGTCCGGCAGGGATTCCAAAAACATCTGTGATTTTACCTTGTGTGATTTTTATGTTTCTCTGAGTCTTTCACAAACTAGTTTTTACGCTCTTACAAGTTTTGAAACGATACCTTACGATCCATCTTCTTGCACGAGCAGAAAAATCATGCGATTAATCGTGATTAATTTTTTTCAACTTTGCCCAGCCATTATGTATATATATATATATATATATATATATATATATATATATATATATATATATACATATATATATATATACATATATATATATATATATATATATATATATATATATATATATATATATATATATATATACGTATATATATATATATAGATATATACATATATATATATACACGTCTGTGCGCGCACACGTACATAAATCGCCTTCAAAGTAAAAGCAGTGTCGTTGTATTGCATTTATGGCGTGCATCTGATTTATTTATTTTTCATTTTTTATTATTGGGAGAGATTTAAAGTGATAATCAACAGTATGTGCTTGATTTTTCCAATATACATGTTTACATATGTATGTATTTTAGTGGTTCATACCAACATGTCCAACGGGTAGAAATCAGCATCTGTATGTCTGTGTTGTGTGGCTCAGAGTGCTTCAATGAGGACGCGTGCTCAGGCTTGAATAAGCATGTAAACTTCAAGAACTTCGGCACGGCCTGGCTCACGCTCTTCCAGGTGTGCACCGGAGACAACTGGGGCATGATCATGAAGGTATAAGCACACACACTCGTACGCGTAGATACACACAAATGGGCTCTGCACATGCATCATTGCCAAAAAGCACTCTTCCAGGGGATAGTAGCAGACAACCGCAAGCACTGAACGTTATCCTTTAAAGCAGGGGCGTCAAACATACGGCCCACGGGCCGATTCCGGCCCGCCAGGGGGTCCAGTCGGGCCCGCCAGGGTGTTTAATGCAAATATATATATATATATATATATATATATATATATATATATATATATATATATATATATTTTTTTTAAAGACTAGAATTAGCAGAGTTGGGATTCAAACCTTTGATCCTCTGCTTATAAGACAGACACGCAAACCATTGTTCCACAGTCGCAATTGATGTGAGCACTGACATTATTGTGTTGGAAGTCGTTAAACATGGATCACGTCATGAAAGCAAAAAGCGAGGGAATCTGCAGAGGAGAGCCGAGGCAGATAAACAGAGGGCTGATGTCTGAATTTTTGGTCTTTATGTTTCTATGTTTCTAGGTAATTGTTGAAAGACCTTAAAATAGAGTTTATTATCTAAAAACCTTTACCAATGATTTAAACATAGAGAAACATTGTCGTTAATTATGCATTATTATGCTGTGATTTTACTGGTCCAGCCCACTTGAGATCAAAATGGGCAGCATGTAGCCCCTTCACTAAGACGAGTTTGACACCCCTGCTTTAAAGAGTATTGTCCCACTGATATCGTGGCCACCTGCCAACAAAAGGCCAAATTGAATCTAATTAAGATAAAATAATGAAGATATAAATATATATATAATACAAGTGTATCCATTAAGAACTGCAAACATCTCTGGCATAGGTGTCCGGTGACACTGTCCAGTTATTTGAAGCCTTCCAGCTAATGAGAGGGTTCCCTCTCCAGTGGGTGGGGGTTGTTTACAATCCTCTGAGTCTCGCTCTGTGCCTCTCAAGGACACCATGACACAGTGTGGTCCGGGAGACCATCGCTGCTCGAGCTACCTCTGGTGGGTCTCGCCGGTGTACTTCGTCGCCTTCGTGATCATGGGCCAGTTTGTGCTGGTCAACCTGGTGGTGGCCGTCATCACGCAAGCCACGGAGGACAGCAAGGAGGTACAGATGATGCACCCACCGCTCCTTGCTCTTTTCTTGAAAATGTCCTGTGGCGTTTTCTTGAAAGAGTTACATAATACTCATTTTGGGGAAAATGTAAGCTTTGTCTTTATTTTACTGACATTATGCAACACATGAGCATTAATTTAAAATGACCCTCGAGAGAATTTCAGTAAGTGTGCAGCAGATTAACTGATCATGAAAAAGTGTGAAATGTATAGTTAAGATTACAAAGTTTACAATCATAAATAATAAAATGCATTTTATTTGTATACATGATCATAACTAAAACAATAAAAGCAATAAAAATATAGACACCAGATTACATAACAATAAGAAACAAAACAAAAGCATATATAACTTCATATAAATGTCTCAGAACTTGGTCTCTATTAACATTTTGAGTTTGTATCAAATGAAAGGAATCAGCAACGTCAACAGCTCTTACTGTGATTTAATGTAAGATTTCACTAACGTTAATGTTCTAAACCAACTTTGATTTCTGACATTCAGATTGAAATACCAATGTGACAGAATATTATTGTAATATTTTAACAACCCTTCTACCTTGTGTGTCCCCTCTGAAGGAGGAACAAGTGCATGAAGCTAAGTGAGTCCCGTTTGCTCCAGTGGTGCGTCAGACCAGCTGCTGCACGGAGAATGATTTCACTTAGTTTTAAGTTCAATCAAATATGATTTATAGATTTGGTTGCTATTTTGATTTTTTTTAGTAGCAGTTGCGTTAATTTATTATAATCATCTATTAGTTTAATTGCTATTTTGAATTAAAAAGATATGTATATATGTTTTGTTTTTACGCCACATGATTTTTTTGATAGCAGTGTTCATTCTGATAGAATAATTTATTGAGTTAATTGCTATTTTTATATATTTAGATTTACATTTGTTTTTATGCCACATGATCTTTTTTGATAGTATATAAATATATGTGTGTGTGTATATATATATACATATATCTATATATGTATATATATATATATATATATATATATATATATATATATATATATATATATATATATATATATATATATATATATATATTTACATTAGTTTTTATGTCAAATAGTCTATTTGATAGCAGTGTTCATTCTGTAGAATAATTTATTGATTTAATTGCTATTATGATAGTTTAGATGACACACACACACACACACACACACACACACATATATATATAGAGAGAGAGAGAGAGAGAGAGAGAGAGAGAGAGAGAGAGAGAGAGAGAGAGAGAGAGAGAGAGAGAGAGAGAGAGAGAGAGAGAGAGAGTTTTACATTAGTTCTTATGCCACCTGGTCCTTTTAAAATGTTTTCATTGTAATAAAATCATTTATGAATTCAATTGCTGTTTTTTTTTGAAGAAGAAGAAGTGATACATTTTTATACTTTTGTTTTTATGCCATGTGGTCCTTTGGAAAGCAGTTGTTTTTGTTCATGTATTGATTTAATTGCCTTTCATTGCTTTTAGTACATAAAGAAAATTCCTAAAAGAGTACTAAAACATGAATAAATAGTTTCATAAATATAAGTGTAGATATAAAAACTTCCTGACATCGGCCATCTCAATACATTTTTTGTTTTGATTCAATTAAGAAGCCCAATGTTCATATTAGACCAGGGGTGTCAAACATACGGCCCGCCAGAGTGTCCAGTCCAACAGAATTTTTTTTTTTTTTTTTTTTTTTTTTTAAGACTAAAATTAGCAGAGCTGGAATTCAAACCTTTGATGCTCTGCTTATAAGACAGACATGCAAACCATTGATCCACAGTCGCAATTGATGTTAGCACTGATATTATTGTGTTGGAAGTCGTTAAACATGGATCACGTCATGAAAGTGGCGTCACAAAGCGAGGGAATCTGCAGAGGAGAGCCGAGGCAGATAAACAGATAAACATCTTGTTAATTGTTGAAATACCTTAAAATAGAGTTTATCATCTAAAAACTTTCTCCAATGATTTAAACATAGAGAAACATTGTCGTTAATTATGCATTATTAGGCTGTGATTTTACTGGTCCAGCCCACTTGAGATTAAAATGGGCAGCATGTGCCCTCTTTACTAAAACGAGTTTGACACCCCTGCTCTAAAGCAAATCAAAACTCATCAGAAAAACAGAATAGAAATATACAACAATAATAATAAAACAGATTGTGTGTGTGTGTGTGTGTGTGCGCGTCACTCACTGTCTCTCAGGTTGTGACACAACAGGACATAAGGAGCAACAAGTCGTGCTGTGTTTCCAGAGATCTTTGAGCTGAGCCGGTCAAGCCACGTTTCTCTTGTTTCACTACATTTCAGGAGGAAGTGCATCTCTGCCTCAACCTCACCTGTCGAACAGTGACCACATATTCTGTTTTCTTTTGGTTGCCAAGATTTCTTTTGCTTCTTACCTCTGACAGAAGAGAGGTATTCTGCCAATGTCTTATCTTTATCTCTTTGTCTTTCCTGATAAGGAAGTGTTGACTTATGGTAAATTCTGCATTAGTAAATGGGTAATACTTAATAGTGATGTGCAGGTAAAGTCGTATGAAGGTTTGGGGTTTTCTATTTGTGCAGAACACATTGGGCGAGTTTCTTCTCTTTTAATTCGTCACAGAAATCCAAACCAAAGCTATAATTTGCTATGTATAGGTGTAAACAGACTTCTCTCTGCCAGCGGAAGGACCATATTATAGCTTTTGGCTCAGAAAAATAAATCAAAACATGATTTAACCACTTTCTTTCTGAACTCTGAAGGAAGAAGATTTGCTTGTACGGATATCGGTGCCACAGATGTTCCAGGAAACTTCAAAAATATGGGCATATTATAATAAAGACTACCTTTACACACCCCTAAAAAAAATCTTGTCTTTGCTGACATTCAGTGGTTTAATGTTTCACCTTGTTGCAGTGACATCTTAACCAGACAGCCAGAGGGCAGCAAAACACAGCTTTTAAACTTGGTGTCAAGTTTTTAATTTAACAGGGCATACACACATACACACACAGTTTGGTGTAAAGGTAGTTGTGCATTAGAAGTAGCTTTGACACTAGCACTCTCATGTGGTACATGATTAAACTGTACTTTATTTTGGAATTCCTTGTCTTATTTTCATCACTCTTTGCTCTTCAAACTGGAAAGCGGTGCTGCACTGTGTACACTGATTAAAACAAAACTCCAGTTGGATCTGCTCAAAAACAAATGCTTACTTTTGTATTAGGTAACTATGTAGATCAAGTCTGAGTAGTCTTCATTTTGGTGCGTAAAAAATACTCAATCACCAGGGTACGCATTGAACTGAAAGGGCAGGTAAACGTGAAAGAACAAGGATTTTAATGAGTAACAAAATCAGAACAAAGTGACGAATAAAAATAAATAACTTCAACA
The DNA here is from genome assembly GCF_023055335.1 of Clinocottus analis. Classification (NCBI taxonomy): domain Eukaryota; kingdom Metazoa; phylum Chordata; class Actinopteri; order Perciformes; family Cottidae; genus Clinocottus; species Clinocottus analis. Next base: position 5,694,835 of record NW_027176240.1, read on the forward strand.
TAATTGTGTTCAGGGTGGCTCTATGAATCAAGAGACATTTCTGATTTTTCCAAATTTTGGTTTTTAATTTGATACCCCTGCATACTTTTTAATCACACTTTTATTTTTATACAATTGGATAAGGAGATTGTACTAATTGTAGAATAGCCCTTCCACAAAACAGGGAAGGTGTGTACATTAAAGTGCAAGTTTTTATATTTCAACTTAACATCACTTTTAGCATGTTCTCTTGCAACTTTAGTCTTTCACCCACGTACAGCTGAACAATATCTCGACATGCTCAGTACAACATGAAACGTGTCATCTTTTTTGCTGTTGTTTTTGCTCTTGCATAGTTTCAGTGGCCTCAAGGAAAGAAGTGCCACAGTCCTCTGCTGTCTTTTGTTGTTCATTGTCAGCTTGACTTCTTTATATTATATTTATATTTGATTTGAGTAAAAAAAGTAATTAAATTCATTCATCAGTATTGCTCTTAAGACCTTTATGAGCACATCTTCCAGCCTATTTAATACATGTTCAAGATTCACTTCCAAATCATTTCCTTCCAGTCTCATGCCCAAAACAACGGGGTCCAAATAATGTCCCTGCGTGACACCTGCTTTCACAATGTTTCTGACTAACTGAAGCGTTATTCTGAGCATCGGTATAAATCAGCACAACATACCAGTAGATACTGTAAGGACATTTTGCTGATCTGAATACTTTTTCCAGTACTGTCTATAACACTGTCGGACTCACAATGGATTAAAAATTGTTTTTTTTTATCAGACATTGTGCAGATCTCTTGGAGCCCTACAAGTCTTTAAACATTTTGCTTTTCACATTTGCAGACGCACTTCAAAAGACGTGTATATTTTTCAACCAGGAGAGACAATTTGAATAAAGAAAGGATCAATGTTTATTGTTACAGATGATATGTGAATATACAGAAATAAATGATAGGCTTGCAAAAGTATGGCTCTTTCGACTGAACTTATACGCTATAGCTTCATTAAGACATTGTTTGGTGATTACCAACCAAAAGTAGGTCCAGATATGAAATATCATATTGCCTCAATATTTTAACCCCTACACACTATCTTTGAGTTTAGAGTCTTTGCATTACAGCATTTATTTTACTTTTCATTTATATACCAGTAGCACTAACACGCCTGTCACTACAATCCAATGATAATCAGAGAAAGAAAAAAAAAGAAGTGGGATTCACAGCCTTCAATTCATATTTATCTTTGAACACATGCATGACCCCCCCCACACACACACCCCTTTTTTCTAAACTGTCCAGACGGTCCGTTAATGTAGCTTTAATAAATGCTGCAATTTCATTGGCCGTTACAATAGTTACTGGTATTATTTAGAATCTTAGCTCTGAAACTGATGCTCATTGACTTTCAAAACCAACATTTGAACTTTTCGGGCAACAACTAAGTCAGGTTGTCAACGTCAGCTCAGTTAATTTAAACTTAAGTTGATACCCAAACGGATTTCTATGAACCATTTACAAGCAGACACACTTCTGAAGGGCATTGTGCATTGATCCAACGTCTTCTTCTCTGGTAAGTAACGGAACCGTGTCCTAACCCTTATAATTTTTAGCTATCGTTCCAATAAAATGACTCTTAAAATAATAACTACAATAATCATATCACGTGTTCAGCTGATTTTAATCATGTTAAACTAAGCTTTAACGTCTTACCTTTCTAGCCAGATATCGTTTTAATTATCAGATTTAGCTTACTAACCATGTGTCGTTAAACGTTAGCTGGAAACAATCTTCCAGCATCCATAGCTATGCCTCAGGTTACAGAATGGAGTGTGCAATGTACAATATGGTAACGTTAAACATTTAGCTAGCATTCAACGTCTTAATGAATTATAATGAACCAAATAATTTGACCAACTATTTTATCCAATATCTATAACTAGCTAGCATAACTTATTTTGACAAGCTAGCATGGAAAACAGGTAGCCGAGCTACCGTTATTTCAACAGTTTTTAAGTTTGTAACGTTTTAATGAGGTAACGTCATAATGAACCAATTAAATGGACTTTCTAACTGACTAATTAGCTAACTTTGAAAAGCTAGCATGGAAAACTATTGAAAACGTTAGCTTAGTAGCTTGCCCGAGCTACCGGTATGCAGGTAGACAAGCTACCGTTTTCAACATTTAACGTTATAATGAGTTATAGTGAACCAATTCATTTGACCAACTATGCCAGCTAATATCTAACTTACCTAACATTAACTTACTCTGACAAGCTAGCATGGTAAACGGTTGAAAACGTTAGCTCGGTAGTTCGCCCGAGCGACCGTTTTTTTTATATAATTGTTTTAAATGCTACCGGCATGCGGGTAGCCGAGCTACCGTTTTTGAAGTGTTTTCCATACTAGCAGTACGCGGGTGGCCAAGCTACTGTTTTCAACATTCAGCATTTTAATGAGTTATAATGAACCAAATCATTTGACCAACTATGCTAGCTAATATCTAACTAACTTACTTTGACAAGATAGCATGATAAACGGTTGAAATAACGGGTTTTCAACCGTCCAAGGGTTGCTCACTAATGAAATCAATAAATATTTTAGTTTCAAAATGTTTTGAATTGATTTAAAAGTAACTTTTAGAGAGTTCATGTTTAAATACACTCCTATAGCAACACTAGCGTCCGTTGCTATTCATAATAACATGTAAGAATGCACACACGTTTTGTCCACCTTCATCATTTAAGCTCGCCTGAAACGCTACTCAGGCATATGTGATCATGTCACACTCACAGGGGCTTTGTTCTGCAATGTGTAAAGTATTTAATGCATGATTTATTTTGATTTTTTTTTTGGAATGATGTATTATTATGTTGCTACTTGCTAGTAAAGTAAAGTAAATTATCTGAATGTTTTCTCTCCTTTAATTAATTAGTCAAACAAAATAAAAATATATTCCCGCTGGTTATCTAGCCATGCAGATAACTTTTTTTGTGAGGCTTTCATTCAATATTACTTGATATTATGGAAGTGTCGTGAATGAATTTGTGTGTGGTGCACATAGCTCACACACACACACACACACGCACACACACACACACACACACACACACACACACACACACACACACACACACACACAGAGACACATTCTTACTATTGTGGATAGTCCATTATTGTGGATAGTCCACAATAATGCGTGAAAGTTACAGAATCAGCATTAAGCTTTTAAATATTGATCCACAACTCTAAAGCAGTTGAAGTTATAAAGTTATGTTTTAAAACTCCCAAGTTAATAAAGAATTGCAGTACATATGATCCTAGGATCATACAATGTGTTGTTATAAAGTAGACTACGCAACGTAACAGTACACGATACATTGTTGCCTGCTTGTTTTTCTTAAGCGTAACCCAATCCTTTCATCTCCTCTCTCTTGTTGACCTTCTTCCTAGGTAACTTTGCTGTAACTCAAACATGACTGAGGTAGCACTTACCATACTACACCAAGGAGGTCCCAACCCACCCTACTTCTCCACGGAGCCGGAGCAGGAGCCGGAGCAGGAGCCGGAGCAGGAGCCGGAGCAGGAGCCGGAGCAGGAGCAGGAGCAGGAGCAGCTGCTGTACCCAGCTCTGGCCCCAGTGGTCCTTTGCTGGTTCAAACAGACCACAAGCCCCCGTAATTGGTGCCTGAAAGTGGCCTGTAGCCCATATCCTTTCACAATGCTGAAAGTTACCTGGCAAGTCCAAATGTGTGTACAAACATAAGCATTCTTGAGTTGATATATCAATACGTATATTTCAGACTGAAGGCCACACTCACCTGTCATTAATACATTTTAACACTCACCATCATTAGTCCCATTAAGTGTTTCTAGTATGTAATCATCGATCGTCTGTTGTTGATAAGTTTTTATGAATGAATGAATGTGTTTTGAATCTTAACCTCTTCCTCCACATGGTTGGATTATGTGTCCATACTGGTGATTCTCCTCAACTGCATGAGTCTGAGCATGTACCGGCCCGGTTTTGAGAGGAGCTACACGCTTAAGGTGAGAGTGACACTGGCAGTCTTTTAAGTTTAAATACCATTACAAAGCCTCCATCCTGCGCAACAAGGTTAAGTTGAGCCAAATCAAAACACAAAGCAAATGACAAAACTAAAATGCGTATTTATTCATATCATATATTCAAGATGTGCCTCTGTTTTTTATGAGAAAACAAAACGTTATTGTTCTTTCTGCTTTCACATTTTGCCAGATTTTGGATGCCTTTGTCCTGGCATTTTTCCTCATAGAAATGCTTATCAAGTTGTTGGCCAAGGGAGGCTTTGGCTATAAAGAGAGTTATCTCAGCAACCACTGGAACAAGTTTGACATTTTCATCAACTTTGGAGAGTGAGTACCCTACAATCCGGTTCTTTCCAGGTTAAAGAAAACATATATGATCCTTCACTCTCAAAAGTAGAGAAACTCAAAAGGCTTGGGTGGCTTTAGAGAAGGCGTTGCTCAAAAAGCTTTTTGCTCACCATCTCTTAGCTTATATTAGAGTATATTGGTTTCATATTCATATGAAAACAGAAAAAAACTTCTCTTCCTGTCTGTCCCTTCAGATTGTTTGACTACTTTATGGACAGCCTCGGTTTCGATTTGCAAATGTATCAAGCGCTCGCACCGATGCGGCTGATCAGCAGAGTAGCAAGTAAGTTGACGTATCGCCCAGTGTTTCCAAACACACCCTCAGTCAGCACTTTATGTAGAGGAACGTTGCAAGCTTTTAGTGTGACTCTGGGTGTCGGTTGTTCTGATAAACCTCCCGAAGCAGTTGAATTCTTTCCAATTTTCTTTTTCTATTACAATTGAGTATTAACAAAGTCATTGGCCACGTGAAAACTCTACTTCGGGACGTTTTGAGACAACCTTTGGATCAAACAGGCATTTTATTTTCTCCAGCAAGTTTAAGTTTTTAGTTTAAACATTTTTTTTAAAGAATTATTCTCCAGCACAAACACGGAGATAGATCAAGCAACACTATAGTAATACAAGTAATAGATAATACAATTGTAATCCTAATAACATAATATGTACTTAATCTCGCATGAACAATCTATATGTAAACACTGCTCGAGTTTCAAAGGGGCGGAAATTTTCCTGTAAATTTCCGGGAAGTTTCCACAGGAATTTTGGGAATTTTGAAAAATATAAATGTGCCTAAGTTTTTTGCAAAAGCATATAACAGGGAACTTAAATGTAGTTTAGAACAAGACTATGTACGCCTAGCTCAGCTGGACCCTGAATGCAGCCGGTAGTAGACTTTTTACAGCAGTGAGAGTAGGAAGTATGTATGTCCACACAAAAGTACACTATCACCTTGATTATTCGCGGCTTTCGGAATGTCAAAAAAGTAATTTTTAAAAGTTGTATTATAAAGGTTTGCCTGCATGTCTGCTTATGACAAGGTAAATACAGTTAAATTACCCCAAAATTTAATTCCTGTTAATTCCCGATAATTCCCATTTATTCCTGTTAATTCCTGTGGAAAGTTTCCAACTTTGAATATCCCCGGAATTTTGCAACTCTAAGCACTGCAATACCAACAGACAGTAATACCTCTACTGTCTAATTCAACTTGCTGTTTAAAATACAATTGCCAAAGCGACTAAGAAGAACTGTGAGTTCTAATGAGCTACGCCAATGCTAACCCTTTGCAATTTTGCACATGCAATTTTCGACTGTGATCTTGATTTTATTTGCTATCTTAGCAAGGCTATGAAACACACGTTCATTCAACTGAGGAACGTCGCTGAAATGCTGATACATACTTTTATTACAAGCAATTTTAATTATTGCAGCTCTTTTTCTCTACCGGTCTGACAAAATAATCTTGAAGAAAATTACTTAATTCAGAAGAATTAAGAAGGTCTAACTATCTAAGTTGTCTGACGGCCTCTTTCTGTCTTCATCTGGGCAGGTATGCGTGATGTGGTGACAGTGCTCTTGGACATCTTGCCCTTGCTCGGGAGTGTACTCTTCCTCTACCTGTTTGTCATCCACATCTTTGCGGTTATGGCAGTCCAGCTGTGGGCCGGGCAGCTGCGCAACCGCTGCTTCCTGGGAGAGGACATTCCCTCGTAAGGATATTGCTTGGTCTGCTCTTCAAGTTGTTGCTTTTTCTTCTCTCTTCTCTTTCTTGAATTTACAATGACCAATTACTCTCTTGACTTTTTTATTATAGTATATAAATCTGAAAAATAATTGTTGTTCAAATAGCTTGTATTGGCTGACCAACACCAACATATATAGTATAATGTGAAATATATATATATATATATATATATATATATATATATATATACATATATATATATATATATATATATATATATACATATATATATATATATATATATACATATATATATATATATATATATATATATACGTATATATATATATATATATATATATATATATATATATATATATATATATATATATATATATTTCACATGGTACACTGTATATATATATATTTCACATGGTACACTGTAGATTCTTTATTTCTCAACAGTACAAACTGTCATTCTTTTCTATAACCAGAGCGTTCAACATGTCCTTGGATCCCTACTACACGACCAAGTACGATGAGCACCACCCATTTATCTGTTCCTTCGACAACATGAATGGGGAGCGCCGCTGCCACGACGTGCCACCGTACAGAGAGAACGGCATTGCGTGCTCTTTGGCCCCTCCCCGCAATGCAGCGGGCGCATTGGGCTTCACTGTGGCGGGGGCCGGTGCTAACGCCTGCGTTAACTGGAACGTTCTGTATAACGTCTGTCGTGCCGGGGACCAAAACCCGAACCTGGGAGCCATCAACTTTGATAACATCGGCTACGCCTGGATAGCCATATTCCAGGTAAGAAAGGCTTTCAGAAATACATCTGTCTGTCTGTCTGTCTGTCTGTCTGTCGAGCCACATATATGTCTTTCTTTCTACCAACGTGACTAACTGGTCACCATGTTTGTTAACTAGGAGCGAATATTGTATTCTTCTGTCTCTCTCCACCTGCAGATCATCACAATGGAAGGGTGGGCGAACATCATGTTTCATGTCATGGATGCTTATTCCTTCTGGAGTTTTCTGTTTTTTATCCTCGTCACCATTGTGAGTAGCCACTCATCTTTACAAACATTTGACTGTGTTCCTGTGTCCCAAACAACAGTTTATGTGTTGGTATTATTCCAAACTGGTTAATTTCGGCAGAAGTTTATTTTCTTCTTTTTTTGTAAACAGGCTTTCTGTAAACTGTAGATGTGAGTTTTATGCTATGTTTAGCAGCAGACGGGGGTCCTCACAATTAGTTTACATGCAGTGAAGTAGTTTTAAATACAACCATTAAACTCTTCACAGCGTTTTTGTGAAAATAAAATTAAGGGGCAGCAAAAATTAAATTGCAGTTGCAATCTAACTGAAGCATTTTTTTCTTCCCCGACCAGATGGGCTCCTTCATCGTGATGAAAGTGTGCGCGGTCGTCATCGCCACCCAGTTCTCGGACCACCTGGAACAGATGATGATAAAGCAGAACGAGAGGAGAGCCGTGGACATGCTGGTCATCAGAGGGCTCTGGTCTAAATTAACACGCTGCCTGGAAGGAATCAGACACATGTTCAGCAGGTTGGTCACTGTCTACAACCCGAACGTCTTTCAGCCTTTAAAACACGTTTGTGGGTTTGTGGTCAGATTTGTGGGTTCTCTTTTGGGTTAGTTTCAGATATTTAATGTTTCTCCGCTGTGTTTTTTCGAATTAGACAAAACGGAGTGCAGCCTGATGATGGCGACAGTGGGAATAATGACTCATCGGTGAGACTAGTGAACAGCTTTCTGCACTGTCACCAGCAGCGACGGCGTTGCCTCAGTAACAAATGGTCAGCTGACTTGATCGTGTCATCTTTCAGGTCTGGGTTGAAATTTGGAGACCGTTCGGGGCCTGGCTGCACAGAGTCGTCGAGAGTACGATCTTTGACCGAGTGATCATGTGTGCCATTCTCCTCAGCATCGTCACCTTGTCCATAGAGCATCACAACCAGGTGAGGAGTGTTTCCGTCTCCTTACTGGGAACTTCAAGTGTGTGAGGTAACGACAGACTGAGGCTGGGATGCTCCAACAATGTCTCTGACCCTATGCGGCTGAAGCCACACTTAATTAGTTAAATACGTTTTAGGTTAGGATTAGACAGAATGAAATTAAATCGTGGTTGAGAGTTTAAAAAAAAAAGCTGTCGTTTAAAGACAGGTTTTAAATGTCACATTTCATAATTTTTAGATGATTTTAGAGTTTGGTGTAACATGATGGGAAAATGAATGATTTGATGATAAATGATGATAAACGATTTAATCAGGTTGAACAAATTGGTCCTTCTTGAATAGTAATAGTTTGATGAGAGCATTTTCCAATACTATCCTGATCCCTATTGCTCGAATGAGTTACTTACTGCTTTATTTATTTTTCCTTCCTTGACTTCTCTTTCTTGCTCTTTGCATCGGCATCTTGATTTCAGGTCGGTCCCTCCTGCTCGCTCCCTTTTAACTTCTCTCCGTCCTCTCCTCCTGCAGCCGAAGGGGTTGACGGACATTTTGCGGATCACTAACCTCATCCTCACCGTGGTCTTTGTGTTGGAGATGGTCGTCAAGCTAATCGCTCTCGGGTGGATGTACTTCAGGGACAAAAACAACTTATTTGACTTTCTCATCGTCATCATCAGGTAACAGGATCCCATTAGGTCTGACTTTGTCCTGTCATGTGTTCTAGCATTGATATTCACATTGGTTCAACTTTCATTGGAACAACCTGTTTAGTTTTAGTACCGAGCCGAAGTCCAGTTCAATTGTATTCACAAAGCACATTTAAAATGTACTGTGGACCACATTGCTGTTCATTCAAATTTAGCGAAGACTTAAAAACAGAGTAAAAAAAAATCATAATAATAACAGTGTTAACAATATAAGTTACTGCTCATTTTTTAGTGTGATTTGCTATGAAAATTACCAAAACGTGTCACTCGCCGCACGTTATGTGCATAGGTTCTCTTCAAAATAAGCTTCCGTCTTAACAGGAAACAACTTCTTGGTCAGGTTTAGGAATGGATTATGAAGTTCTTAGTAAGGTTGAGGAAAATATTGTCGTTTGGATAATAATAGCAAGGAAAGTGGCGTTACTGAAATACACAACTTACTTGACAATTGAATCAACATTGGCATCTCATTTCACATGGGGAACGAACAGCATTATTTTTTGCAGTTATAGCTATGGATTCTGGATGAGAATAACAAATAAAAGTAATTTGACACAAGTAGCAGTAACAGTAGCAGTAATAGGCGAGCCAATAACGTCAACATATATTTATATTAAATATAAGTGACAGACGGGGTCAGACAGAAGTTGCCAGCAGCTCCTTGAAATTTGTTTGTTTGTGACTTTCAGTCTGTGGGAGACAATAACAAAAGCAAAGGGCAGGTTGTCAGTCCTCCGAGCATTTCGTCTGCTGCGGTTTGGGAGGCTGCTCCACTTCCTTCCTCATCTGAGGAAACAACTGCTGGTGCTGAAGAGAGCTATGGTGGAGGCAGCTCCACTCTGCATGTTCATGCTGTTCATCGTCTTCATTTTCAGGCATGTACACACACACACACACACACACACACACACACACACACACACACACAAACACACACAAACACACACATATCTTTTCTGCCCGTGTGTCTGCGTCCACTCCCACTAGACGCGTTACACTTCAATGATTGTCGCTGCTTTTTCTTGCTCCTCTGCAGTCTCATCGGCATGCACCTGTTCGGCAATCAATTTGCCGGAGTACCTATCAGAAAAAACTTTGACACTCTGCTCTGGTCCATGGTCACAGTGTTCCAGGTTAGTTTGTCAGACTTCCTAATGTTGTGCCATCGTCGTGTGCAAATTGCATCTCAAACTCTTGTCGGCGACACCCTCTTCATTCGATCCAGATTCTGACTGAGAAGAACTGGAACTTCGTGCTTTACAACACCATGGCGGCCACCTCTCCATGGGCCGCCATCTATTTTATGGCAGTCATTGTGACAGGGAAACACCTCCTTCTCAATATCCTCGTGGGCATCGTTATTCAGGGGTTTGAAAACAAGGTGAGGACCTCTGTCTTCTCCAAGAGCTATATTTTATATTACACCAAATGTTGCTTTTAAGTAAGAAACACTCTCACACTTTCTACTCATGCCTTTGCTGAACTCTTTCTCCGTTGTTTCCAGTCCCCTGATGACGGCTCCGTTGATCAAGACCCCTCTCAGCCAGCTAGCTCTTCTTCTGGCAACGTGAACCCTGTGAAACCCTCACTGGAAGACCTTCTATCTCCCAAGAAAGGTTCTGCACCTACAAATACCAACAAGGACAACGTAAGTTCCAGACAGCCATAGTTCAAGAAAGTTTGGTTTGGGACACCTTTTTAAGTATTTTGCCCATGCTTTGGACAGAAATTTCTGAACCAGATCCGGAAAGTGCTCCGATGGTGCAAAGGGCATGAAGAGTGGTCCTTCTACGTGTTGTCGCCCCGGAACAGGTTAGTCTCTCACATACATGAACAAAAACAAACTTGATTGATGCTTGAATAAATATGGAAAGATTGTTACAGGATACGTCATATACAGTAGATCAAGGAGGTGAAATGTGTGTGTGTGTGTGTGTGTGTGTGTGTGTGTGTATGTATTTATATATATATATCATTTTTTTTAGAATATATAGATACCATATTTCTGACACTGTATGGCTGTATGAGAATCTGTTCAGGTGTCTGGTGGTTTTGCGATGTGCGGTGCTCTGGTTGTGTGCAAGGTGTGATTGGTCTCCAGTGACTTTTTTTATTTACACATTCTGGGTGGAGGGCAAGCTTGCACCAACAATTTTGTGTGTGTGTTTAGGTTCCGTGTCTTTTGCCAGCGTGTGATCTGTTACAAAAAGTTTGACTACACAGTTCTGTTCTTCATTCTCCTAAACTGTATCACCATTGCTATGGAGAGGCCTGGAATACACCCTGAAAGCAAGGTGAGACACCAACAGAGTGTGTAAACACACACGCGTACATATATAATTATGTACATAAGTCTTTTTCTAGCAACTGAGGTTCTTTTTGGATGTTTTGCATTTCATGAAACAAAATATTCTACATCTAAATATGGTGAGATGTACTAAAAAATACAGGCAGGTTGTAAATGAATCTCACTCTGCCCTTTAGGAGCAATTGTTCCTGAAAGTGTCCAATCACGTGTTCTCTGCTGTCTTCCTGGTAGAGATGCTTTTTAAGGTAAACATCAGTTTTGTTTTTTGACTTTAGTAACTGAAATGTCATTCTTATTATGAACTAACATGTTTAATTTGTTTACCTTCAAATTGATTTGTGTTTTCAATGATCAGTAATATCGCATTGGTGTGTTTTAAACTGGTGTTTTGTTTCCGTAACACCAGGTCCTGGCTCTTGGTTTTCTGTTCGGGAGTGAGAGCTACTGCCGGTCAGCCTGGAACTTGGTGGACGGTTCCTTGGTGGTTCTCTCTTTCGTCAACCTCTTTGTCTCTCTGGCCCATTCGGGCCAAAACAACATGCTGGGTATCGTCAAAGTGTTGCGCCTGCTCCGCACACTCCGCACACTGAGGTACATGATTTATTTTTGTGTGTTTACGTGCACATAGACGTTCGCGTGCTGTTGTGCGTGAGCGTCTCACCTCATCGCATGCTTCGGTCCATACGCAAACGTGCCGGTTCTAACTAAGGATGGGTATCGTTTGGGTTTTTTCCGATATGGGTTTAGCACCGACATGACCCTGTGAGTGTGCTGCGTGTGTGCATGCTGGTAGCCCCGCCCCCTTGAGCCCCACTGCATGCAGCAACATGAGAGGGAGTGTAGCAGTGAATGCGCTCTGATCCGTGCTCTTTCAATAAATTATCGAGACTACAAATATGCTAAATTCCATCGTTTTTAACGTATGGGTACCGTGCTACCTTTTTAGTACCGGTATACCAACATTACAGAGTAGAGTTAAAAAAAAAAAGTATTTAAATCGGCTCAGGCACTGAAAGGAAGCACCAAAATCTGCGTTGTGTTTCGGTCTGGTTGGTACCGGACGTTTTGGTTCTTGGTATCCAACCCTAGTTCTAACACACATCTTTTCGTCGGTGTCTGTGTGTTCCAGGCTCGTCAAGCGAACCCCAAAACTAAAGCTGGCTGTGCAGGCTCTGATTACTGCGGTCAAGCCCATCGGGAACATCGCTCTCATATGCTGCACCTTGATCTTTATCTATGCAATCCTTGGAGTGCAGGTACTGTGGTAATGCACACACACGGACACACACACACATACACACACACACGGCTTTATCGTGTGATTCAGATGAGATCAGCACAATGGGAAACAAATTACAATAACACCACTCTTTTTCTCACACAAACCCTGTAGTTGTTCAAGGGCAGGTTCTACACCTGTGTAGGTGCGCACGTTGAACACGTTACCAACAAAACAGACTGTCTGTTGGCCGACTACCGCTGGCAGAGAAAATTCTTCAACTTTGACAGCATGTCACAGGTACGGATGATCACACCGGGACGCAGAGCGCAAGGGAAAAGATTAGCATTCATGTCAGCAAGTTTAATCATTTATATAAAAATGGACATTACACATTCAACTAATCCCCCAAATTGTGTCACTTTTTGGGTTATTTTAATATTTATTATTATTATTAATATTTTAATCAATCAAAAATGTGTTATTTTTGATTGATTTGTTTTTATGTAATTTTTATCCATGCACTTGACAACCGCATATATCTTAACTAGGGCAAGGCAAAGACAGGCAAATTGATCGCATTATTTTTCTGCGATTAATCACATTATGCGCCGAATTCAAGAATGAAGTTAAAACTAGTCTATTGCACGCTTTTAAAGTAATCTTATTAGGACAGTATAACTGGCACTCTGGAGCAACAACAAGTTAACATACATACATATATAGTTTATAAATCTGTTTTCTTTCTTTTTTTCCGAACAGGTACTGTTCAGTAGTAAGGGTCCCTGTGAGGACCCTTAAAGATGTATGTTAAAGACCAGCAATTCGTTAACTTCATACAAAAGCAATAAGTGCTTTTCATGTTTTCCAGTTAAGTTTTTCTTCCTCAGTGAGAAAAGTCCAGTCTGTGTTGGCTTTAACAAGCGCACTGAACATCTTGTGATGTGTGTGGAAAGTTCTCCTCTTTGAGAGAAGAGTAAAGATCCAGAAGTAATGCTCACTTAAAGTGCTCTGCCATAGTGAATCAGACCGCGGGGGTCAGGAGCTTTGCGCATGCGCGATTAACTTTCAATCTGGACGCGGAGGCTGCCGGTAGACTGACCGCCTGTGAGCGCTTTTTTTTTCAGGTTAAGGGGCTCGCGGCTCTTTGCAGCAGCGCTGCTCGTTGAGAACAGAAGCTACTAAACAATACATGCTTTCACGTCAGACAGGGCTACGGAAGCACGCGCACGCCTTCAAAGTAAAAGCAGTGCATCTTATTTATTTATTTTTCATGTTTGACCTCACGTGGGCAGGACTGGGAGAGCCGTAAGACGCCAAGGTCTGAACTACGCCGTCTGGAGAGATTCAAAGCGATAAGCCCCTCCCAATGCAAAAAAAAACAAAAATGCAGTTAACGCATGATCAAATACTTAACGCTGTTAAAGGATTGCCAGATTAATCTTGCGTTAACGCGTTAATCTGTTCACCCCTAATCTTAACACTTTGTTGATTGCAACTATGTTTAAAGGAATTATGCACAGATCATCTTTACAGTTACTAGTTAGCCATTTGGCATGTTTACATGCTATGTATATTATGATGCAGATTATAAAACTTGAAACTTTTCAGTTTGAAAATATAAATAATGTTCAGCTTTTTAAAAAATTGATATATAATATGTGCTGTCCTTTTGTTTTTCCATTCAGGCTTTGATGACACTGTTCGTAATGTACTCCAAGGATGACTGGGTGAACATCATGAATGATGGACTGGATGCTGTGGGAGTGGACAAACAGGTAGCTGAATTATGTTTTTTACATCGTTATGTTAAAGGCAAAAAAGAGATATTAATTATTTCAACTTCTTGAGACAGCAGTGTAATACATTGTTTTTTATTTTTGTATTTATTAAGCATGAGAAAACACTGATGCCTCTTTGCTCCTCTTCCCTCTCTCAGCCCGTGATGAACCACAATAAATGGATGCTTCTTTTCTTCATCTCCTTCATGATTCTGAGCTTCTTCCTGCTAGACATGTTTATTGGTGTGATGGTGGACACCTTCCACCAGTGTCAGAAGAATCAAAAGAGGCAAGACGAAGAAGGAAAAGTATTGAAATGCTACGGCCGAGGTAACGTGCTGTTGGGCATCTATCTATGCGCGTATCGGGTTTCATCTGAGATTTTATATCAAATAGTGTTGGTGAGAACAAATCAGAGCAGTAGAGTGCCATAAAACCAAAACGGTAAACCAGCCGAATGACGTTAAAAAGACATTTAGACTTGAGGGGGATTCACAACATTGTGCATAATTAATACATCGATCATTACATCCATAAATGTATCTCCCATTTTCTGTGTGTGTTTGTGCGCCAAAGACGCTGGTCCTTCTGAGCCTGAGCTGACGTCCTACTACACATCCTACTCACCCATGCGTCGGCGCATCCACACCCTGTGCACCAGCAGATTCCTGGATATCTTCGTGGCCGTCATGATCTTCATCAGCGTCTTGATAATGGCTGTTGAACACTACGATCAACCTGTGGTAAACCCCAAATGCACACAAAGAACTGCTGCAATTAAAGAAACTTGACATGGTCTCTTTGGGTGGATGGAAACTAACCTGTGTGTCCGTGTTCGTGTGTGTGTGTGTGTGTGTCTGTGTGTCCGTGTGTATTCAGTACATCAGCAACTTGACAGAGTGGACCCAATACGTGTTTACGATCTTCTTGGTCATAGAACTCCTGCTCAAGGTTGTTGCGTTTGGCGGCTGTAGGTTCATACGAAACAGGTAACACACGAGATTGAGGGAGGATTTTATTTTGATACCCGCTGTCATCTGTGTACATGACTTTTTTGTGTGTGTGTGTGTGTGTGTGTGTTTGTGTGTTTAGATGGAATCAGCTGGATGTCGTTATCCTGTTGGTATCTTTCATGAGTGTCGTTTTGGACAACATAACGCTGACAGACACTATTCCCATCAATCCCACCATCCTGAGAGTCTGCAGAGCGCTCAGACTGGCACAAGGTATGCACACACACTTGACTGAAAGGAAAACCGTCTGCGTTCTGTGGGCGTGACGTGTATGGCACCTGTGCAAAGTTGTTCATGACGATGACTGTGTCTCTCTTCAGTGCTGAAGGCCAAAAAGATCCGTGTTCTGCTGAAAACGATTAGCAAAACGCTGTCACAGGTAAACACTTTATGTATTTATTTGTTTTTGTCTCATTAGGTCTCATTTTGTCTTTCTCTCATTGAGTATAAATACGGTAGATCTCTGATCATTTAAAGGGCATTCGCAGCAAACTAACACAGCGTGTGGGAGCAAAAGAAAAAAGAAAGAAAAAAAGTTGACATAATAGAAATGAAGGCCTGTCTGTGATGTTGTCCTATCTCAAATGAAGGCTGATGATGTTGTTGTGTTTGTTGTGTGTAAAGAAGCTAACGTGTATTTTGAATTCCAGGTTGGGAACATATGTCTGCTCTTCGTTTTCTTCTTCTTCATCTACGCCGCTCTGGGAGTGGAGCTTTTTGGCAAACTCGGTCAGTCATACAACGAGCAAAACGCACAGACACACATACACACATCGACAAGGGCTTGCAGTAAAGAAACTATTTTTCCCACTTAAAAGAATTGTGCTAAAGCTGACGTTTCATTTTTGGGGATAAATCAACAGTGTGCACTTTTCTTTTATACATGTCTACATATGGATGTATTTTAGTGCTTCATACCAACATGTCCACCGTGCAGAAGTCAATATCTGAATGTCTGTGTTGTGTGGCTCAGAGTGCGTCGACAAGGACATGTGCTGGGGCATAAACGACTACATTAACTTCAAGAACTTCGGCATTGCCTGGCTCACGCTCTTCCAGGTGTGCACCGGGGACCACTGGAGCACGATCATGAAGGTATAAGCACACACACACTCGTACGCGCAGATACACACACATAAGCTCTGCATATATATTTATTACATAAGTGTATTAATTAAGAACTGCAAACACTTCTGGCATAGGTGTCCGATGACACTGTCCAGTTATTTGAAGCCTTCCAGCCAATGAGAGGGTTCCCTCCCCAGTGGGTGGGGATTGTTTACAATCCTGTGATAACTTTTACTAGTTGGGAGGTTTTTAATTCAGTGTTTATTCAAAGAGACACTTTAGCAACGCTTTGTTTTATAATTTTAATACACTTGTCCTTCAGTTTATAGGAGGGGTCCTGTAAAAATATGATCTATTTGGTTCTGATTGTAGGGATGATGGAGACGATTCCTTCATTTCAGCTAATTAAAGGGAGTGTGTTATAGTGCACAGCAGGGGGTTATTGGGAAAGTATTCGTAAATGATTGACCGTAAAATAAAGTATTACAATCACATTTGCAAGATCAGATCTTTTGTAAGCATAAGATTCTAATTGGTCGATTATTAAAGTCGCCGTCAGGATTTCAGAGTAAGATGATATTTGTGATTTTCTTTCTGAGTCTCGCTCTGTGCCTCTCAAGGACACCATGACACAGTGTGGTCCGGGAGACCATCGCTGCTCGAGCTACCTCTGGTGGGTCTCGCCGGTGTACTTCATCGCCTTCGTAATCATGGCCCAGTTTGTGCTGGTCAACCTGGTGGTGGCCGTCATCACGCAAGCCACGGAGGACAGCAAGAAGGTACAGCTGATGCACCCACCGCTCCTTGCTCTTTTCTTGAAAATGTCCTGTGGCATTTTGTTGAAAGAGTTACATAATACTCATTATTGGGAAAATGTAGGCTTTGTCTTTATTTTACTGACATTATGCAACAAATGAGCATTAATTTAAATTGATTTTAGCACGAGAGAATTTCAGTAAGTGTGCAGCAGATCAACTAAAATGTATAGTTAAGATTACAAAGTTTACAATCATAAATAATAAGATGCATTTTATTTGTATCCATGATCATAACTGAAACAATAAAAGCAATAACAATATAAACACCAGATTACATAACGGTAAGAAACAAAACAAAAGCAACAAAAGCACTTCATATAAATGTCTCAGAACTTGGTCTCTATTAACATTATTAACATTTTGAGTTTGTATCAAATGAAAGGAATCAGCAATGTCAACAGCTCTTACTGTGATTTAATGTAAGATTTCACTAACGTTAATGTTCTAAACCAACTTTGATTTCTGACTTTCAGATTGAAATACCGATGTGACAGAATATTATTGTAATATTTTAACAACCCTTCTACCTTGTGTGTCCCCTCTGAAGGAGGAACAAGTGCATGAAGCCGAGTGAGTCCCGTTTGCTCCAGTGGTGCGTCGGATCCCGTTAGAAGACCGGCTGCCGCACGGAGAATGATTTCACCTGGTTTTAAGTTCAATCAAATATGATTTAGAGATTTGGTTCCTATTTTGATGTTTTTAGTAGCATTTGCTTTAATTTAATATAATCATTTATTGGTTTAATTTTTTTGTTGATGATTGAAGAAGACGTATATATATTTTGTTTTTACGCCACATGATCTTTTTGGTAGCAGTGTTCATTCTAATAGAATAATTGATTAATTTAATTGCTATTTTAATGGTTAAAGAAGATAAACACATATATACAAGGAGAATGATTTTCACTTGGTTTTTATTTCAATCAAATAGGATTTATAGATTTTGTTGCTATTTTGACATTTTTAGTCGCAGTTGCTTTAATTTAATATAATCATTTATTAGTTTAATTGTTATTTTGATTTAAGAAGACATGCATACATATATATATATATATATATATAACATATTTTTATACCACATGATCTTTTTGATAGCAGTGTTGATTCTAATCGAATAATTTATTGATTTAATTGCTATTTTGATGGTTTAATAAGAAATATTTATATATATTTGTTTTTACACCACACAATCTTTTTGATAGCAGTGTTCATTCTAGAAGAATAATTTATTGATTTAATTGCTATTTTGATGAGAAATATATATTTATAGTGTTTTACACCACATATTTTTGATAACAGTGTTCATTCTATTAGAATAATTGCTATTTTTTTTTTAATTGCTATTTTGATGGTTTAAGATGATATATGTATATTTTTAAATTACTTTTTATGACACATGGTCCTTTTGAAAGCAGTTCATTTTAATAAAATCATTTATGCATTCAATTTATATTTTGTTGTTTTAAGAAGTGATACATTTATTTCTACTTGTTTTTATTTCATCCTCTCCACAGAACAGAAAAGGTTATTTTGTGTGAGCGTAACCCACTATGATATTTACCACATAATAAATACATTTGTGTATATTATTAGGGCCCTAAAGTGCTATGCCGAACAGCTTTATAAATAGTATTTATCCTTTATAGCGTGAGGTAAAGTTTTATTGAAGTGGCAGTGGAAAAGTCCTTACATGGACATGGTGAAAGTGTTCTTTACTACATTGAATTTTTAACCCACATTGTTTGTTGACTGACAGAGGCCATCATATGTAGCAGTTAGGTCAAACCAATGGAACGCTTCCTGAAGCACCAGTGACGTTCTGATTCTTTTGATGCATTCTTTTCACTGTATTTAAACTACAGATGGCCTCTTACTTTCTTCAGCTTTTGAGAAGGTGGTGGCCTGTGTTTTCCCTCGAGTGCAGCTGCCTCAGACTTGAATGTGTTGCAATCCTTAAAACTTGAAACTTCTTGGTTTTGGTGCAGACTACGCGTGGCGTGACTTGTCTGTTCCAGCATGAAGCCGCCCAGTCTGCTAGTTTATGAGTAAGCTTCTGGTTTTCCTCACATGCTGAGTATGCGGAGACCCTCGACATGAGGCATGGCATCTAGATAGACACTCCAAAAAAAAAATCTGAGAAGCTTCTGAGTCCTCAAGCATCCTTACTTTGAATCCATGGCCAAATGGTGAGCTTCTCACTGAATGCTCTCCGAATAGTGAATGGGTGACCAAAGCGACGATTTAGCTTGTTCCAGGCATCCCCGATAGGCTTCATTATCGTTTCAGAAGGTGTCATCTAACATACACTTATATCAGATTAAATGTCGAAAGTAACACAGTTGCGTTCACATACAGATTATGTGACCGTACTTGACCGTCGCACCGACTCCATGAGAATGGATGCGGTGGAATAAGTCCTCACACGTGTGCTGCTAGACGATTGCTTATGGACAGCATGTAGCATGTAGCATAGTAGTGGCGCAGATCTTCTGTCGCAGCCCGTAACGGAGGCAGCAAGTTCGTCAGGTCGGTGAGGGTCAAGCTCTTATATACTGTAATGTATCTTCATCTTCATAGATGAAGATACATTTATTCTCTCCTTTTTAAAAAAAAATCCATCTCCCAAAATCATCGTAAGAGCTACGGAACACACAAAACAGAAATGTGCTCTTAGTGGGGAAAAGTTTGCACCTTATTACATACATTCAATTACACATTTGCATGTAACAAAGTCACAAAATACATCATTAAAATCCGAAGTACCTTGTTTCCGTTGCAGCCAGGTGCTTGGTCGTTCCTACGTTGTCTCGTTTACTTCAGACACCGTTACCTTCATTAAACAAGATAATTTTGACCTGCTTAAAAGAGTCAAATCACTGAATTGATATACTTCTGGTCTCACCGAAAAAGCTTAAAAATAAAAGGAACCGAAACATACAAAGACACTTTGAAAATAAAAGCTTGCAACAAAAAAAGTCACCCTAACAAAAGAACCAGTCAGTTACATTGCATGTAAACCTTTTCACAATAGCACATATTCTCAGAAACCTTTATCAGATAGACATAATAGCAGACAAAGAATCCTTTGAAGATTGTTGATGTATGACATCTTTTTTTTTGGGGCCTGTAAACTAGCGGCACTAGCTAAGGAAAGGCAGTACGGAGGTAACTAGTTATGACTTTTACTGCAAAGTTTTTAAAGTATCTTTCTTTCATATTTATATATTTCATGTTGAATAATAATACCTTACTGTTGTCTTGTGTTGCATGTTCTTGTTCTTGCATATGTGGTTGTTGCAAATCCACACATGTTGGTTGATCTGCTTTAGCATGTCGGCTGAGAGTGGTAGTGTTGCTTTAACTTAGCTCGTGCTAACTACTCGTAAAGTGGGCAAACACTCAACTATTCCTCAACTCAAGTACAGGTGCAGGAGAAAGCTATTCCTTAACGAGCCAGTGCTTCCTTCAAATAATAAACCCCATTTTGGCTCCAACAATTTCTATTGACTCAATAGAGATATGAAGATAATGTTAAGGTAATGAAAGCTGACGAGCCTCCAGAAGACTGGAGCTGCTGCAGCACACGTGCCTGTTCAATCATGTACCACAAGAGGGTGCTAGTGTTGAGGCTCCTTCTGACGCACAACTACCTTCACACCAAACCGTGTGTGTTTGTGTGTGTATGCCAAGTTAAATTAAAAACTTGACACCAAGTTTAAAAGCTGTGTTTTGCTGCCCTCTCGGGCTTTCAGGTTAAGATTTCACTGCTGCAAGGTGAAACATTAAACCACTGAATGTCAGCAAAGACAAGATTTTGTTGGGGTGTGTGAAGTTAGTCTTAAACATATGCCTGTATTTTTGAAGTTTCAAGGCACATAAGTGGCACGGATATCCGTACAAGTTAACTGCTTTCAAAGGGACCATGTGGTATGAAAACAAATGTAGAAATAAATGTATTGCTTCTAAAAAAAAAATAGAAATTGAATTCATAAATGATTTTATTAGAATGAAAACTACTTTCAAAAGGACCACATGTCATAAAAACTAATGTACAAATACACATATAGATATCGCTTCTTAAACCATCAAAATAGCAATTAATTCAATAAATTATTCTATTAGAATGAACACTGCTATCAAAAATCATGTGGCATAATTATATATATATTTGTCTTCTTAAACCATCAAGATAGCAATTAAATCAAATTATTCTATTAGAATGGACACTGCTATCAAAAAGATCATGTGGCGTAAAAAACAATGTGTATATATATATATATATATATATATATATATATATATATATATATATATATATGTATATGTGTTTTCTTAAACAATCCAAATAGCAATTCAATCAATTATTCTAAAAGAATGAACACTGCTATCAAAAAAGATAATGTGGCGTAAAAACAAATGTAAATACAAATATATATATATATGTTATATATATTATATATATATTGTATATATATACACAAATATATATTTGTCTTTTTAAACCATCAAAATAGCAATTAAATCAAAAAGTGATTCTATTAGATTGAACACTGCTATCAAAAAGATCATGTGGCGTAAAAACTAAATATATATAGACATGTCTTGTTAAATTAAAATAGCAATTATACCAATAAATGATTATATTAAATTAAAGCAACTGCTACTAAAACATAAAAATAGCAACAAAATCTATGAATCCTATTTGATTGAACTTAAAACCAGGTGAAATCATTCTCCGTGCGGCAGCCGGCCTTGTAACGAGATCCGACGCACCACTGGAGCAAACGGGACTCACTTAGCTTCATGCACTTGTTCCTCCTTCAGAGGGGACACACAAGGTAGAAGGGTTGTTAAAATATTACAATAATATTCTGTCACATCGGTATTTCAATCTGAAAGTCAGAAATCAAAGTTGGTTTAGAACAACTTTAACGTTAATGAAATCCTACATTAAATCACAGTAAGAGCTGTTGACATTGCTGATTCCTTTCATTTGATACAAACTCAAAATGTAAAAAATGTAAATAGAGACCAAGTTCTGAGACATTTATATGAAGTTATGTATGCTTTTGTTTTGTTTCTTACTGTTATGTTTTTATTGCTTTTATTGATCAGTTATTATCATGTGAAGTGCATTTGAGTACCTTTTTAAGCGCTATACAAATAAAAATGCATTTTATTATTAGAAACTTTGTAATCTTAACAATACATTTCACACATTTTTATGTTCAGTTGATCTGCTGCACACTTACTGAAATTCTCTCGAGGCTACAATCAATATAAATTAATGCTCATGTGTTGCATAATGTCAGTAAAATAAAGACAAAGCCTACATTTTCCCGTAAATGAGTGTTATGTAACTCTTTCAAGAAAACGCCACAGGACATTTTCAAGAAAAGAGCAAGGAGCGGTGGGTGCATCAGCTGTACCTTCTTGCTGTCCTCCGTGGCTTGCGTGATGACGGCCACCACCAGGTTGACCAGCACAAACTGGGCCATGATTACGAAGGCGATGAAGTACACCGGCGAGACCCACCAGAGGTAGCTCGAGCAGCGATGGTCTCCCGGACCACACTGTGTCATGGTGTCCTTGAGAGGCACAGAGCGAGACTCAGAAAGAAAATCACAAATATCATCTTACTCTGAAATCCTGACGGCGACTTTAATAATCGACCAATTAGAATCTTATGCTTACAAAAGATCTGATCTTGCAAATGTGATTGTAATACTTTATTTTACGGTCAATCATTTACGAATACTTTCCCAATAACCCCCTGCTGTGCACTATAACACACTCCCTTTAATTAGTTGAAATGAAGGAATCGTCTCCATCGTCCCGACAATCAGAACCAAACGGCTAATATCTTTACAGGACCCCTCCCAGAAAATTAAGGACAAGTGTATTAAATTAATTAAACAAAGGTTTAACAAAGTGTCTCTTCGAATAAACACTAAATAAAGTTATCACAGGATTGTAAACAACCTCCACCCACTGGACAGTGTCACCAGACACCTATACTGGAGGTGGTTGTAGTTCTTAATTCATACACTTGTATTATGTACATATATTTATTTTAATTAGATTAAATTTGGCATTTTTGTTGGAAGGACAATACCCCTTAAAAGGTGCACGTTCAGTGCTTGCAGTTGTCTGCTACTATCCCCTGGAAGAGTGCTTTTTGCCGATGATACGTGTGCAGAGCTCATGTGTGTGTATCTGCGCGTACGAGTGTGTGTGCTTATACCTTCATGATCGTGCTCCAGTGGTCCCCGGTGCACACCTGGAAGAGCGTGAGCCAGGCCATGCCGAAGTTCTTGAAGTTTATGTAGTCGTTTATGCCCCAGCACAAGTCCCGATTGACGCACTCTGAGCCACACAACACAGACATTCAGACTTCTGCACGGTGGACATGTTTTTATATATATATATATATATTTATATATATATATATATATGGATGGATGGATGGATGGATAGGTAGATGTATTTCTGAAAGCCCTTCTTACCTGGAATATGGCTATCCAGGCATAGCCGATGTTATCAAAGTTGATGGCTCCCATGTTCGGGTTTTGGTCCCCGGCACGACAGATGTTATACAGCATGTTCCAGTTAACGCAGGCGTTAGCACCGGCCCCCACTAACGCACCCGCTGCATTGCGGGGAGGGGCCAAAGAGCATGCATTGCCGTTCTCTTTGTACGGTGGCACGTCGCGGCAGCGGCGCTCCCCGTTCATGTTGTCGGGGGAACAGATAAACGGGTACTGCTCATTGTACTTGGTTGTGTAGTAGGGATCCAAGGACATGTTGTACTTTCTGGTGAGAGAAAAGAAGGACACTTTGTAGAGTTGAGAAATGAAGAATCTACAGTCGACCATGTTAGTGATACGTGGATGTAAGAATAATGGAGAAATGTGAAGACACATCAAAACCTAATGTTCTAAAAAAGAAATAGAAAAGCTTTTATATCAATATCATGGTATTGTTTGGATATATTTCCATATATGTATATGACATCATACTGTACATGTTGGTGTTGGTCAGCCAATACAAGCTATTTGAAGAACAATTATATTGCAGATGTACACACCAAACTATAAAAAAAGAGAGTAATTGGTCATTGTAAGTGCAGGCCAGAGAGATGGAGAAAGAACGCAAGTACTGGAAGAGCAGACCAAGCAACATCCTTACGAGGGAATGTCCTCTTCCAGGAAGCAGCGGTTACGCAGCTGCCCGGCCCACAACTGGACTGCCATAACCGCAAAGATATGGATGACAAACAGGAAGAGGAAGAGTACGCTCCCTAGCAAGGGCAAGATGTCCAAGAGCACTGTCATCACATCACGCATACCTACACAGAGGAAGACAGAAATAGGCCGTCACACATCTTCGATAGTTAGACCTTCTTAATTCTTCCGAATTCATTTTCTTAAACATTTTGTCAGACGGTAGAAAGTGAGTTGCAATAATTAAAGTTGCTTGTAATAAAAGTATGTATCAGCATTTCAGCAAAGGTCCTCAGATGAATGAACGTTTGTTTCACAGCCGTGTTGAAATGGCAAATAAAATCAAGATCAGAGTCTAAAATTGCATGTGCTTATAGAGTTAGCATTGGCGTAGCTCATTAGAACTCACAGTTCTTCTTAGTTGCTTTGGCAATTGTATTTTAAACAGCTAGTTGCATTAGACAGTAGAGATATTACTGTCTGTTGGTATTGCAGTATTTACATTCAGATTAAAGAGATAAAGTACATGTTATTTTATTAGGTTTACATTTTTTATTATCTATTATCTGAATTACTATAGTGTTGCCTGATTTATCTTTTTGTTTGTGTTTGTTAAAAAATAAATAAAAATAAAAATTGCAACTTGCTGGAGAAAATGCCTGTTTGATCAAAAGGTTGTCCCAAAACGTCCTGAAGTAGAGTTTTACATGGCCAATTACTTTGTTAATCCTCAAATATAATGTAAATATTAAATTGGAAAGAAGAAGATTGCTTTGAGATGTTTATCATATTGATCGACACCCAGAGTCACACTAAAAGCTGGAAATGTTCCTCTACATAAAGCGCTGAGTGAAGGTGTTTGGTAACACTGGGCGAAACGTCAACTTACTTGCTACTCTGCTAATCAGCCGCATCGGTCCGAGCGCTTGAAAGACTTGCAAGTCGAAACCAAAGCTTTCCATGAAGTAGTCAAACGCCCTGAAGGGATAGACGGGGAGACAATTGTTTTTTTCTGTTTTCATATGAATATGGAACCAATCTGCTCATATATAAGCCTAGAGATGATGAGCAAAACCCTTTTTGAGCAATGCCTTCTCAAAACTGTTTTAAGCCGTCCAAAGATTTTGGGTTCCTCTACTTTGAACTCTATTTCTGAGTAAAGGATCGTGTCTGTTCTTGCCATTTCGTGCCGTTTCTCCTGGGTTCTTCCTTAAACCCAGGAGAAACGGATTGTGGGATACTCACTCTCCAAAGTTGATGAAAATGTCAAACTTGTTCCAGTGGTTGCTGAGGTAACTCTCTTTATAACCAAAGCCTCCCTTGGCCAACATCTTGATGAGCATTTCTATGACGAAAAATGCCAGGACAAAGGCATCCAAAATCTGTCAATACATAAAAGCAGAAACAACAATAACATTGTGTTTTCTCATAAATACAGCATATGTTTTAATATAAATAAGAATTGTAGGTTTGTCATTCACCTTTTGTGTTATGATTTGGCTCAACTAGCAGGATGGAGGTTTTTATTGGTATTTACACTTAAAAGACTGCCTGTGTCACTCTCACCTTGATGTTGTCGCTCTTCTCAAAACCGGGCCAGTACATGCCCAGACTCATGCAGTTAAGGAAAACCACCAGTATGGACACATAATCCAACTACGTGGAGGAAGAGGTTAAGGTTTAAAACACATTCATTCATTCATGAAAACGAATCAACAACAAAGGATCAATGATTACATACTAGAAACACTTAATGGGACTAATGATGGTGAGTTTAAACAATGTTACAATGTATTAATGACAGGTGAGTTTGGCCTTTATTCTGAAATATACATATTGGTATATCTACTCAAACATACTCACGTTTGTATTATTTTTGTTCACATATTTGGATGTACCATGTGACTTTCAGCAGTGAAAAAGGATATGGGCTACAGGCCAATTTCAGGCACCAATTACGGGGTCTTGTGTTCTGTTTGAACCAACCGGCTCCTGCTCTGGCTCATGCTCCTGCTCCTGCTTTGTGGAGAAGTAGGGTGGGTTGGGGCCGCCTTGGCGTTGAATGGTGAGTGCTACTTCAGTCATGGTTGAGTTACAGCAAAGTTACTCTAGAGGGTGGTCAACAAGAGAGAGATGAGAGGGTTGGGCTACGCTTAAGAAAAACAGGCAGGCAACAATGTATTGTGTTCAGTTATGTTGCGTAGTCTACTTTATAACAATGCATTCAACATATTTTATGATTCTAGGATCATATGTACTGCACTTTCATTAGCTTTGGACATTTAAAACATAACTTTATAACTTCAACTACTTTAGAATTGTCGATCAATATTTGAAAGTTGATTCTGTAACTATCAATAAAAAAACATTATTGTGGACTATCCACAATAGTAAAAACGTATGTGTGTGTGTGTGTGTGTGTGTGTGTGTGTGTGTGTGTAAGATATGTGCACCACACACAAATTCTCATACACCTCTATGATATCAAGTAATGTTGACTAAAAGTGAAAAAAAAAACCTGCATGGCTAGATAATTAAATAAACTATGTGTGTGTGTGTGTGTGTGTATATTTGTATATATATTTCCTCAGTTACCTGAGGGAAGATATTTTTATTTCGTTCTACTAATTAATTAAAAATGGTGAACGCATTCAGATCATTTACTTTCCTGCAACATAATAGCACGTCATTACAAAAAAAAATACAAAATAAATCACGCATTGAATACATCACATATTGCAGAACAAAGCCCCTGTGAGTGTGACATGATCACATATTAATGCCAGAGTAGCGTTTCAGGCAAGCTTAAATGATGATGGTGGACAAAACCTGCGTGCATTATTACATATTATTATGAATAGCAACGAACGCTAGTGTTGCTATGGGAGTGTATCTAAACATGGACTCTCCAGACGTATTATTAAGTCAATTAAAAACCTTTGCAAACGAATACTTTGTCAAATTATTAATTTATTTAGTTAGCAGTTGAACAGTTGAAAAACGTTAGCTCGGCTTAGTAACCGTTTACCATGCTGGCTTATAAAAGTAAGTTAGTTAGTCATTAGCTAACATAGTTGGTCAAATGAATTGGTTCATTATAACTCATTGAATGTTGAGAACGGTAGCTACCGAGCTAACGTTTTCAACCGTAATTACGTTTTTTTCCACGCTAGCTTGTCAACGTAAGTTAACTATTAAGTTAGATATTAGCCAACATAGTTGTTAAAAATGAATTGGTTCATTATAACTAATTAAAACGTTAAATGTTAAAAATAGTATCTCAGCTCTTGCCATACTGCGCGTTAACTGCCTTTTTTTTAACCGTTTCCCATGCTAGCTCGTCAAAGTAAGTTAGTTAGCTAGATATTAGCTAACATTGCTTACATTGCTGGAAGATTGTTTATAGCTAACGTTTAATGACACGTTTAGTTAAACTCGTAATAATTAAAACGACATTTAGCTCGATAGGAATTAAGTTAAAGCTGATTCAACACCATTAAAGCAGCTGAAAACATGATATTATCATTTTTAGCAATATTTGAAGTGTCATTTTATTGGAACGTTAGCTAGTTAAAAACTATATGGGTTAGGACACAATTCCGTTACTTACCAGAGAAGAACAGTTGATAAGTTGGATCAATGCACTCAGAAGTGTGTCCGCTTGCAAATGGGTCATAGAAATCCGTGTAGGTTCAACTCACTTTTAAATTAACTGAGCTGAGCTTGACAACTAGCCTTAATTATTGCCAGAAAAGCTCAAATGTTGTTTTGAAAGACAATGATAATCAGTTTCAGAGCTAAGATTCTAAATAATACCAGTTGACGATTGTAACGGCCAATGAAATTGCAGCATTTATTAAAGCTGCCCAGCAGACTATCTGGACGTGTACTGTGACTGGTATATTTCTGAAAAGTAAAAGAAATGCTCTAACTCAAAGACTCTGAACTCAAAGGCAGGGTGTACCTTCTTTTGGCTGGTACCAACATTTGTCTGAATGAAGCTATAGCATATAAATTCAGTCGGAAGTCCATACTAATGCAAGCCAGTCATTTATTTATCATTAATCTGCCAATCACTTCTCACATATGCTCACTCATTGTTTACTTGCTGCCATTGTTCTGGGCTGCCCATATCATCTTGCTGTTGATTTTTTAAATATGACTTTCTCTCTATCTTCCATTTTTCATGTTGCTGTTACACACCCGTCTACCTCCCCATCTCCCCCAGCTTCATCAACTCATCCTTCTATCAGCCTCATCAGCATCACCACCACCAGTTCTGGACTGCACGGGGGATTTATCTTCGTGCTGATCCAGACGGCCATCAATTACGAATCTCCCTGTGGAGTCCAAGCACCAAAGACTGAGACTTTATCATCACATATCATCTGTTAACAAACATTTATTATTTCTTTATTCGACTGGTCGCTCCTGATTAAACTATTTTTACACGTCGTGTGAAGTACTACTGCAAATGTGAAAAGTAAAATGTTTAAAGCCTTTTAGGGCTCCGGAGAGATCGGCACAATGTCTGATAAAAAACATTTTTTAATCCATTGTGAGTCCGACGGTGTTATAGGCTGTGGTAGAAAACGTTTTCAGATCCTTTACTTGAATAAAAGTATCAGCAAAATGTGTTACAGTATTAACTGGTATGTTGCATGTTAAAGATTATGCTAATTTTAACTACCACTGCTCAAAATAACATTTGACAGAATCACTGTCAAGGCAGGTGTCCCGCAGGTACACCGTTCATTGTCTTTTCCTTAAAGATGTCTATTGCAATAATGGCAAAATAATGGACACAAAAAAAAAGAAAAGATAACCAACTTCATTATTCAGTATTTAGCCATGAATACTTACACTTTTCTTTGGGTAAAAGTTGCCATTGCCTTCTTCGACACTAACGCATTTCATTATTATCAACACATTTTATTTGAAAGTGCAAAGAAATCGATCAGATAAATAATCACAAGATTGCGAGTGTAAATTGTGTCGGCATACTAAATTGATTAGCTATGCCAGTATTATCTCATCTCCAATGTTCATGGAAAACTCCCCTTCTAAAATGAAAAGAGTACGATGTGTGTCAACATTTTATCAATAGCGCTCAGTGGAAGCAGTCGCTAGCCACAGGAAAGCAAGTCTTTTCGTCGAATGACAAGGAGGAGTCTTTCTCTGATGACGAAAAAAACACAAAAAGAAACAAACATATTAAAGGATCCCTTTATCGTGCCAGGATGTGTTGCACACCTGGCAGATTAAAACATAAAGCAGGTGTAGTCCAAAGCATCTAAAATGCAGAGGTTAAAACTGATTTACAACAGACTGGCACAGAGCATAGATGAACAAAAACACACATGAGCAGTTTGACCAACCAAACATCTGTGAACAGTTCCTCCCTTGTATGTTTGTGAGCATGTCGAGTCTGTTCCCTCGAGTCCGCTTTCGGACCTGATAGCAGCGGATTTTGCATGTTTAAAATAAACGGCTACGATATACAAATTAAAAAGAGGGAACTGTTATCTTAAAAGTTTAAAACTGTTAAAAATCCAGAAGGAGATGCTGGGAGGTCAGTCTGTGTTGGGAGTCTGATCCAGAGAGGCGTGGTCTGTAATATGGGTCAGTCCGAAGATACAGTGTTAAAGCATTAAGAGTAGACATGGCCGTCATGTCTCTGTCGGAGAGTTGAGACAGGTAGGTAGGCTGTGTGTGTGGGGAGTGAGGGGGGAGAGAGGAAGAAGAAGGGTACAGTTGATTTGGGTTTCTCCTCCTTTAGTCTAGAACAGCTGGATCATGGACTCCCGAGACTTGCCCACTCCGATCCACTTGACTGAGGAAACAGAGAAGCAGAGGTGGGCGTTGACGGGGTTGCCAGTATATGTGCCAGTATATGACCGCAGCAGACCATTTCATGTAGTTTGACTTGTGGTCCAGCAGATGGCGGTCTTGACATTGTTGCGCGCCAGATAGATTTATTTAACAGTGAAGCGTCTTAGAAGCAGTTAACAAGTATTCTGGGTTCAATGCCATAGAGGTCAGAATTACCAACAAATCATTCACAGTTTTCTGTCATAAAAATACAAATAATTGTTATAAAAATTTACTTTGAGACTTATCTTGATAAAAGCTTGATTTAAAACAGCTAAGCAGCATTGTGATTAAAAGTGAAAGAAATGTAACATGACTAGACAAAACTGCATGAAAATATCCTACATAATAGCCGTTGGTTCTCAAACTCAGAAAGTATATTTCCTTTAGTTTAGTTGTACTTATTTAGATTTGTATGTAGTTTTCGTCAGGTCAGACAGGTAAAATCATATAATCTAAATCTCTAATGTTTTATATTAATGTATGTATTTGTGTATGTATGTGTGTATGTATGTATGTATGTATGTATGTATGTATGTATGTATGTATGTATGTATGTATGTATGTGTTTGTTTGTTTATTTGTGTGTGTTTTCGTACCAGGCACTCCCACTTGGTGCTCAATGTAGCGAACATATTTCTTGGCGTTCTCAGGCAGATCCTCAAAGTTTCTCGTAGCCGAGGTGTCGCTGTTCCAGCCCGGCAGCGTGTCGTACTGGACCTCCACATGCTGCAACACCTCCTGATTGGCTAGCAAAGAATCAATGAAAAGAGGTTGGGGTGGGTAATCTCACACTGTTAGCTTCACAGAAGACCACAATCAAACAGCTATGACAACAAATCAATACATTTCTGCCCTCTATAAATAACAGCGTAGACTGGAAAAAGAAGCAAGAGGTTTGACAATATATCCACTGAAGGCAGAGATGCATCATTAAGTTGTCTTTATATTCCAATATTTTGCGGGAAATAGGAAAAAACGTGCTGAAATTTGAATTGATATTAATAACAATTACATGTATTAACACAAATACAAGTACTCATTCACACACTGGCTTACCTGGAAAGTGAGGTATAGTTTGGTTGTCGACTTTATACGCTACGCCCACTTTGATCTCTGCGAGCACGTCAAGTATGTCCAGTTTTGTGAGCGCTAAACTGGGGTCACACAGAGGACAGGTAGGTTATGAGACTAAATACATCGGTCACTCTGACAACCAACCCAATATTTATTAAGAGAACAAACTGGTTTCTTGTGGGGACTGGCAGTTTACTTTAAAATAAGCGAGTAAAACAACAAAAACAACTCAATAAAAGACCTTCTGTTTCTCTGTTTTTGCAAACTGAGATGTAAAAGCTGCATAAACCTCGATGCCTCTACAATTACAGTCATACGTATTACACATATCTCACCTTGCTCATCTTCCCCTCGTGATTTTCTACTAAATGCCGTCTACATAAACACTTGAGGTAAACTTTGACAGAAAAACATGTAGAACTAAACAAATCAATACAAACGTGCACGGTGAACTCACGCGGTGAAGCCATTAATCATGTGTGCATATTTGATGAGCACCAGATCCAGCCAACCACATCGTCTCTTCCTGCCTGTGGTCACGCCCACCTCCTTCCCTCGAGTCTGAAGTAGCTCTCCGATCTCCTAAAGACAACGAGATGAGAAAAGACAGTCCATTGTTTTTTTTGTCATCATCTAAACCGTTCAACAAACAAAACTACTCTTCCACTTCATACTGTACACATCAAGTGCTTACACCTTGGTCTACCACATGATCCTGTTAACAGTGAATGACGAACACTTCTCCACGAAATGAAATACGTGTGAGGTTGCAGGTTTAGGTGACCCGAGTTAGTTGTAAACCCAGTGCGCTTTTCCTGCGATGTACTTCTTTGTAGCAAGTCCCGTTTCCATATTGATGGGTAATATGAGTTTGTGAGTCCTCTTACGTTGCTCTGCTCTGAGGGGAAGGCCCCGATGCCCACTCTGGTGGTGTACGCCTTGACGACCCCGTAAACGTTCCCGACATTTTGAGGTGGCATGCCGAGACCCGTGCAGACGCCGCCCACCGTGCAGTTAGACGATGTCACAAAAGGGTACGTCCCTGTAATGACAGCAGGAGTGAAGACTGATCACACTTTTCATTTACACTGCAGGTTAAACAGAGCGAAGGTTTTCCAATCTGACACTGTGGGCCCTCACAAGACCAGTCTCATCTCCCCATGTCAACGTTACGTTCCCTGCCTTACATTCTTAAAGCTTTGTAAGCATATGGCTTTAGATGATGATTTTTAATCTATATTGGCAAATTGATTCCATTGAAAAAAGATGCAGAACTTGGCATTAGCAGTTCCTGTTTGCAATGTACATGTACAAACAACTACGGTATCACTGAAGTGCTTTGATACTGAAGAAAACTTAACGTAAGTCACACTGAATCTAAAACTGTGTGTCATGTATGTGTAGAGTATTGATTTCAAGAAGTACATATTTGGACACAAACTGGTGCAATAAATGTACTTTAAAAATGCTTTAATTCAAGTTGAATTGATGGGCGGCAGCTTGCACCTACCAGCAGTGTGTGAATGGGTGAATGACATGTCGTGTTAAAGTGCTTTGAGTGTTCAGGAGACTTGAAAAGGCGCAACAAGTTCACACCCATTGACCATGATAATTTAACTGCCTGAAAAGACAGGCAGCCAGCGCACATCTGACACTTTAACTCCTCTTTCTTTAGTCGAAACATACCTGAGCATGTCCCTGAGGTGATAAACCACTAGGGCTGGGCGATATGGCAAACATTTTCTATTCCGATGTTCTTAATTTCACATTTCATGTGACATTATGGCATGTCTTCTGATAGTTCAAAAAATGAATAGTCTATATGAAAGAGCCAAATGTTAAAGCCATTAAAGCCAGGATTTGATTCCAAACGTATGTGTGTGTGTGTATATATATATATATATATATATATATATATATATATATATATATATATATATATATATATATATATATATATATATGTTTATATAACACATATATATATATATAACACACATATATATATATATATATATATATGTTTCTATATATATATATATGTTTCTATATATATATATATATATATATATATATATATATATATATATATATATATATATATATATATATATATATATATGTTTCTATATATATATATACACACAGATATATACATGTGTGTGTGTGTGTGTGTGTGTGTGTGTGTGTGTGTGTGTGTGTGTGTGTGTGTGTGCTGAAGAAAACTGCTGTGTGAGAAAAGCAAACAAGGATTTGAGTTTCCTTGTCTTGATGCAGAGTGCTCCTCACATGCAGGTCACTCCACTGTTCATAGAGACTGACTTCCTGCGAGCGGACAGATTTCTAACAAATCTTAATTGGAGTTTTGCGAACACGTATGCTTGACGTAAAATTATACAAATTAAGGTAAAGCTTGATGTCACTGTGATATTTTTGTCACATTTCACGATCAAGCATAGATTCATGGCCCGTCAGAGAGAGAGGTGGTTTGCCTATTACTGGGCAGGACACTGTGCCCCGGTACCAGTTAGTACGAGCATGGTGTTTTGATAACAATCAGCGGCGTCACCACTCTCAATAATCACAGGTCTGCTCCATAATCACAGGTCCTTATCTGAAAGCAACAACACAATCATCACGCTCTCATCCACCTCTTGAGAGTATCTCTGCATCTCTTGAAGGATTACTCTGTGATTCTGATCGATTGACCGACAGACTGCTGATACAGATGCCTTCGTGCTCATGCACAGTCAGGTGGCATTATGTGGTTGAGCGTGCACGTCAAGCCTGGATGCCAGAGCAGTTAGTAAACTTACCATCATCCCTAGTCTGAGCTCCGAGCAGGCTTTTGTAAAGAACATCACAAAGCTTAAGCGTTTCAGGGCAACATCACTGGGTCACCGCGGGTGTATCGGACAGCCCTTGGCAATTAGAAACTACATTTATTTTTCAGAGGAAAGGTTCAGCACCAAGGATTAATTAAAACATAATACAGAAAGTTAAGAATAAGTAAGGCTTAATTGTGGTGCACATGCACACTCGCACATGCACACACAGTGATGTACTCACCGAAGTCAATGTCCAGTAGAGCTGCGTTGGCTCCCTCCACCAGGATATTCTTTGGAGGACCGTGAAGAGCCTCGTACATGAAGTGCACTCCATCTCTCACCATGGGCTTGATCCGCTCCACATAGTTCTAAAAACATAATAATAATAATAATAATAATAATAATAATAATAATAATAATCACACAGCATGTTACTGCAAAGTAGGAATTTTTTTTGCAGAAATATACCCCCCCCCCCCGCACCCTCCCCATTTTAATCTTAACTACCTTTAGTTTGATAAGCTCTCCCTCTATGTCAATCTCCAGAGTGGGGTACATGGACTTGTACTGCTTGGCCAAAACGTTATACCTGCAACAAGCAAAATGGACAAGTTTTGATTAATTTCCAAGCTGGGTTGATTTCAAATCATGTTGCAATGAAATTAGAAACACAGGAGGTTCATAAACAACATATCTTGCAATTTTAAATATGCATTAAAGATGCATTGCCCCTCATCAAACATTAGTATGTACCAATAATGGAAAACTCCAAAATGATATACGCAAGTAGGGTTTTCGTTTGACGCCCATAGTTGCTGAGTCGTCAAAAAGCATTTTTTTTTAAAAATATATATATGTGGTGGAGCATAAACTAAACCCCAGGAAACCCATTTAGACTGACATTAGCTCTCCTCAATCATTTTAATGAGTCCAGTGCAGTCAGGCAAAGGGCTCCGGCAAAAGAAAAGTAGAACCTGACTTAACTTTTGTTGAGTCAGGCTCTTCTCCTGGCCTTTGAATTACTTTGTAACGTAAAGACGGTATTTCTACGGTCTACCTGGCAATGGTATTGAGAAAAAAAAGATAAAGTAGTTATTGGCGTTGTAAAATCCAATCTCACAATATTACAGACTGCAGAGCAGTGTTTTGGTGTTTGATAACCCTTAAAACTCTTGTATCTGTTTCTCAAATTGGGCTTCCTGAATTGCATTCAATGCCTCACTAGATGCAACCCCCTTGTGTGTTTTTTTGCGCAGGGCTGGGTCACCAGCTTTAGACCCGTGTTCTTCCAGATCAAAATGCAGGTGGAGCTCCTGAAATGGTGCCTGTGATTGAAACGGACAATAACACTGAAGCTGGTTCTGTGTAGGTGAAAGTATCTTGGTTTAAGGAAAACAACAATTACATTGCTCAGAGACTCATTGCCCAATAGTCTTTGGAAAGCATTGACCTTGACACCCTGATTAAATTAACTAATTAATTCAGATTTCATAAAAAAAAAAAAACAGATGGAAATATAATGCCATACTATTGACACAGACCTTTCAGAGAACTGAGTGAAGTCAGCCAACAGGTCACATATCCTGAGACCGCTACGTGCTGCTTTGGCCGAGTACACTGGCCCAATCCCCTTCTTTGTTGTCCCAAGGCTGGACAGGACCAAGAGAGATGGGGGAGGAGTGGGGGGGAGGTGGGGGGAGAGAGAACAGAAGTATCATAAGCATGTGATCTCATTCCACAACTTAGGTTTTTTCATCTTAACACCTCTAGACCGAGTAAGTTGTAGGAAAATTAGGGAATCCTTCATTGAGTTGTGACTGTTAAATAGTTAAAGAGAAGATCCTTTTAGATAAAACCTTCAGAGTATAATAGTTGGCAAGAGACATCTGATTGAAGAAACATTCTCACAAATGATTGATTATACCCAACCAAAATGCTACTCATGTATTGACCATAAATATTTACAATCTGCAAAGGTAACACACGATCATTCATCAGTGATAATGTATATTTTGCAAAGTAAACCTAATAAATTTAAAAGTTTTCTTATGTAAACGTTAAACTTCTGATGGAGTATTGTTGTGTGGAAGTAACTAAGTACTTCTTCCACAAATGGCAACACAACATGTCGGCTGACGTGTTGTCACCGTACTCCTGAAGAAGTTTAAAGTTTAATTAAGAAAACTTTGGTATTTATTAGGTTCACTTTGCAAAATATACATTATTTGAGTATATATATATATATATATATATATATATATATATATATATATATATATATATATATATATATATATATATATATATATATATATATTAAAATGAGTTGTAGCTGCTGCAACTGATAAATGATTGTGTGTTATTAAAATACTCATGAAAAACAAAAGCAAATTAACCATAAATAATATATTTTGAATTTAAAAAGTGGCAACAAAAGCTAAAAAATGTCATTAGACTTTGTCACAAAAAAGATGGACACACACACACACACACACACACAATGTGCAGACTAAAATATATTTAGTGTAGCTTCAATAAATGATGTCCCTTGCAGTAAAACAACATATTTTACAGTGTTAATGCGTTTTCATTCAACAAATTCTACAACTGCTTTTGTTTGTGCAGATGTTTTACATAGAAACAAACACAAGTTGAGTTGTTTCTTATTATTTTGAGTTTGACGTTTCTTTTTAGCATCTTATTAAACCAAAAAAAAGACTGCACGTTCTTCCTAGTTTCAAGAAACCAGATAGCAATCTCCTGAAAGCTAATAATAGCCATGCCATTAGGGTACCCTTGCGTGCATGCACGCACGCCCACACACACGCACACGTACACAGTGGCTGGGTGGGTGTTTGGTGCCTGAGCTGGTAAAGACATCTCAGCTTTGAACAGGAACACACTGGATCTCTCTTGAGCTTAAATATTGTGAATGTACCACAGACTCAGGTTAGCATTCCTCACAGACGTCAGTGTGGCTTCAATGCCCGGGCTGATTTATTATTATGTTTGTTTGTTTTTTCAAAGGGTGTGGAATATAACATAAATATAACTAAACTAAACTAACTAAACGTACACCCCTTAACAGCTTTATTGACGAAGCGCCGCTGCTCTCATTCCGTCACACTGTTCATAAACTCCACCTGCTGCAGGGCTGCTACACCCTCCTGCCTGGCGTCCTCAGAGAGGTCGGACAGACGAAGAGTGGGGAGATTATATGTTTCCGTGTCACTGTGGAAAGTCATTTCTTTGCTTTCTATTGCTTGCTTATACAATGGCTGTTAACTTTTTGTAATTTTTTTTAATGAATGTCACAGAATAGTGATGTTGAGTACACATGGTGCTCAACATGTCTTTTGTAAAGAGTGGTGTTTAGTGAAAGAGCTGCATAATTAAACTCAGATAGACATCTTTCCACAATTAAAATTGCTGTAATTTGTCACTACAGGTGTTTTTTAACCCATTTTGTGACCGGTAAAAAAATAACTGTGGGCAGCGGATGTTTTTAACACAGCTTTGACATATCGTTATCTTTTAAGTTTATGAGGGGAATTTGTTAAAATATTCACCAGTTACGGAGCATTATAAGCATTTATTTCTGGCCACCAGGCAAATAACTCGTTATTTATTCTCTTTTAGCTCTGTTTTTGGTCTCCACCAACTCCCGGGGGAACTATCTGACTCTTTAGATGCTAAATGCTGCACTTAATCTTTTGCGCATTTAACAACAAAATAAGGAGATTTGTATGTTAATTGAGAAGCCTTAGAGTAGAATATGTGGAAAAGTTTTGTTGTAGTAAGGCTCTGCGTCAACAATAACAATTTATCTCTAAAATAATCCAGATGACAGATCACCTCACTAAAAAGAGAGATAAGTAGGACTCCCTGTTGAAAGTAATACTTTAAAAATGGTGATCTTTGTATTTACGTACTCAGACTGAATATTTGACCGTGGATGTTCATCTGCGTGTTGGCCGTGACTCATCAAGATCAGTTTCTCGGAAAGATGCAACAACTGATCTGATCTTTCCCGCCAGTTGAGTGAATATTATGTGTGTTTGTGTTGCAGAATTTTTTTAAGCAACCAGTGTCTTACTTCCTGCCTGCTTGCTCTTGTCTTTGCTGTTCCTGAACACCATCAACCGCTTGGTGGAAGTCAAACACTGTAGAGGAGGAAGAGAGGGGACACACACTCTCACACACCTCAGAGAAAGCAAGGCTCACACATCCACACACACACATTTGTGCATGCACACATTTACACAGAGAGGACTTACCAATGTGTGCTCTGTCTGAGATGACCAACCTTTTCTCCCACTCATGAAGACCTAAACACACACAAATACACTTTGAGTCTTCAGGCGCTAAAGCAGCTTCTTGTTCTGTTGCTGAATGTGTTTTAAACAACTCACCTTTTCCTTTACGTTCATTCTTCTCTGCCTCCTCAAACAGGCCTGGCAGGTGGATCACGACGCCGTTGCCTGAGGTAAAAAAAAAAAAAGAGAGAGAGAAGAGAAAAAGATGGTAAAGTTTTACAATTTGTATCTCATTCAAACAAAAGAGCTGCCAAGTTCCAACTTGGAAATCATGTGAGTAGAGTGCATGTGTGTGAACCACCACCCTTGTGACCAAAAGACGACTCACTCTAACTCCAGAGCCAGAGACTCACCACAGCTGTCGTTTAAGATTACAGTCTCTGAT
Organism: Clinocottus analis; assembly: GCF_023055335.1. NCBI lineage: Eukaryota > Metazoa > Chordata > Actinopteri > Perciformes > Cottidae > Clinocottus > Clinocottus analis. Next base: position 5,733,517 of record NW_027176240.1, read on the forward strand.
AGAACACAACCGGACAGAGTTTGATGATGTGTGCAAAGATACACCTGTTCATATAAATTTACGACAACTGTTCTTGGGCCTGAAGCATGGATCAACTCAAACAGAAGGCTCGTTGTTCTCCTACTTTACATGCTTCTGGGTAGCTTAATTCATAGAAATACGTCATCTTTTATAAGTTGATTTATATTTAGTATGATTAACCTCAATATGCAAGTAATTATAGATACATGTAGTAGAATAAAATTAAAATATTCAAGTAAAGTACCTCAAAAGTGTACCAAACCATAAGCTGCTATTATTCTGCAACGCATGGTGGTTTTAGAACCAGGACTGGGCATTATGGCCAAACTGCTATATGACATTACCATATATGTTTGTTAATCACATTGAACTGAGAAAACAGCAATTTAAGTATGTGCTTGATATGATCAATTAAGACAATGTTATCGTGAATCAATTCTCACATTTAATCAACACCCACTCCTATTGGCAGCCCTCTAACAAATTACACAACAAGTCCTAAATATGTTAATTTCATAAACACAAACCAAAGCTTTGACAGTAAATGGGCCAAAAAAAATGACATTCCTGTACTCTCATCGTAAACCTCTCTTACTTTGGGTGGTTTGCTCACACGGTCTCTAAAATTGGATTCACCAAACTGGAAAAACTACTTGGAATAGCTTCACAAGAAGAGACAGAGAATAATTTCACACAACAGAACTTCAAGACACAAACATAACAAGTTAAGCAGTTTCAGTTCAGTATAATTAGAGGGAGTACAGCTGCACTGTGACAGATGATAACAAGAAAAAAGACTGATATTAGAGACAGTAAAGAGGACGCAATGTGTATATTATGGCCTACAGTCTGTTACATTAGCAATGAAACAAGTAAATATTAGGCAACGTATTAATCAATGTAAGATATATATATATATATATATATATATATATATATATATATATATATATATATATATATATATATATATATATATATATATATATATATATATATATATATATGTGTGTGTGTCAATATAAGTGAAGTACTTCAAAATTGTACTTAAGTACAGGACCTGGGTAAAAGACTCAATTGCTGCATCTCACTACTGCATTTTATGTCATAAACTGCACTGCAACTTTTATTCATTTTCTTTTTTCTTGACTGTTTTGATGTTTCCTTAAATTGTTTTTAAATCCGGATTCATGTTTTGCTTTAAATGATTTTATGTGAAGCACTTTCAATCGCTTTGGTGTTGAAATGTGCTATACAAATAAGCTTGCCCTGCCTTGCCTTGCTTCGTGAGACTCCTTCACTGCATCTCGCATTGTGTTTAAGTGCAATACACATTTACGAGTGTTGTTGCTAAAGCCTAACAGGCTCCTCTTTCATCTAAAGTCCAATTATAAAGTTCCATCTGAGCTAGAGTTAATGTGTGTCGCAGTAAAAGCAGCCCCAGGTGTGAACCGCATAACTGTGTTGTTAAGTAATGTATTTCTGACAGAGCTGGTCCAAACAATGCCGTTCACAGGAGAATTCAAACAGCTTGCTCTAATTATCTCTTTAATTGGGTTACATTAACTGGAGGTATGGTAATTACTTTGAACAAATTAAATAGCATAAATGTGGAAAAGGGCAAAAAAAACAATAATAACTAAATTTAGTGACACTGTAGGAATAAATGTGAGAGATAAAACACATTTGCAGCTCAGGACCTGAATGCAGATTGCTCCCAGTGCCTCAGGCCATGAATGTGGTTTTAATTACGATTAATCTATTTAATTACACAGGAAGCAGAAAATGATGGTGTAACAAAACGGCAACATGTTTTCCACTCTGGGACATTGAGCAATTATAGGTTATCAAGAGTTTGTCTGTACTTCTGTGACACAGCAACACCAATAATAATAAATGCTTTGGTGATGCTGCAAGAGAAATGCAAAATGACAAGATGTAAAAAAAAAAAAAAAACTGACTAGAGCTCACGCTAAGACAGCAGCTAAGATAGAGCTATATTTGAGGTTAACGTTTTGCTTATTTTGTAGTATACTAACAAAACACTGGTCATATTTCGGCCAAGGTATCGCTTGCTTTCTGAAAACTGAATACGGCACGTTGACCGAGTGAATTCAGACAGCTGTTCCCAACAATCACAGTGGCTCATTGTCTGTTTTATGCATTTAGCATTTTTATTATTTTTATTATTATACACAGCCTCGCTAACGGTTATGTGATGCATGCTTGTTACATTCCATTCCATTTAGCTGACGCTTCTATCCAAAGCAACTTACATGTTTGCTCTATACACCGTAGACACAGCAACGGGGAGCAATTCAGGGCTAAGTGTCTTGCTCAAGGACACAACGGCATGGACTAGCGGAGCCGGGGCTTGAACCGCTGATCCACTGATTGAAAAACAGGTACGCTAACCACTGACCCCCAGTTGCCCTTGTGCCGTAACAGGAAGATCGTTTAAAGAGAAGATGACTGCACGCTAAGATACAATCTACTGTTGATTACCACCAGCTGACACTTATTAAACTTGTCTTGAAAAACACCAAGTGTAGTAGAATAAAAAACATCTTTCTTCAATATATGTCCCCAGCAGATAGTCTTTGGTGTGCATTCACCGGATGTCTCAAGCAGGTAATGTTGAGCTGCTCACAACCTTAGTTTTGCATAGTGGCATGATATCATTACTGCAATTATTTAGTTATAAACTAAAGTATTAGACAATTTTGACCCGATGATGGCGATCGATGAAAAGTCAGGGGCTATTCAAAATGATTAAAACTCATCCTGACGGGGACTTGAATGTTTCCCAAATGTAAATTTCATGGTGTGAATGTCTGAACAGAAATGTATGGCAGCCCTGCTGTTAAGATATTTCAGTCTGAGTCAAAAGTTATGGACATACCAAGATTGCAGCCATAAAACCATGCCATGAGCATGACTAATTATCCACATGCATAAAAGACAGTATTATCAAGAAAAAGATTGTAAATTTCTACATTTCTAATGTGAGTGAGAGGAAAATGACAAACATGAATGACAAACCAGCCGGCTGTCCATTTATAAATAATCATAACACATCTCCAGAGGAACACAAAAATGATCACCTCAGCTCAGTCTGTGCATTTTACAGTTTCTCTCTCTGAGAAAAGGTCAATCTGCAGAGCTCGAATTAGCTGAGAGTAGGTACCCTGAGGGAGCAGACAGCGCTGAAGTATACAATTATAGTACAGCTGGGCACTTTCGGGGAAAAGTTTCCACCAAATCAAATTTATTATTATGACAATACTGTACATAGTGTCAGCCACTGGTTGCATTTTGACAGGCACAGCTCAAGTGAAAAAAAACAACAGTAATGTTTTTGTAATATTTGTCCTTTTTCTGTTGATGGGACAAAAGCAAACCACTCTGAAACACCAGTGATTCAAGTGCATGTCTTCCCGTCGTCCTGAGTGTTTGAGCCAATAGAGTAGCATTAACGTGTCATATATCCAAGAAGTAAAAACATAAAAGTGATTAAGCATTGACAGACCCACACGGCTGCATGCTAAAGTGCAGACGTGTGTAAGGAGAAGGGGGGAGGGGCTTGAATCCAAAGCCAGAAATAAAGATACCATTAGCTAATGAAGTTACTGCAGATGAGTGGATGTGATGCAGTCTGGCTCCAAGTCAAGCTGAACACACTTCACTGTCGCAGTCGTCAAAATGGAGGCCGTTTCTGCTGGCGATGACGAGAGCCGGGCCAAAAAGAGTCTCGATCAATTCATAAAGAAAATAGCGAGGAAAGATGGCCTTGGAATGAGCGTCTGCGCATAATTGCGTATGATAAAATGGTGTGTGTGTGTGTGTGTGTGTGTGTGTGTGGGAGCCGCTCCAGTAAGTGTGCGCAGATGTCACAAAAGTCAAGTGTGAACTGAAAGTGTTTCCGCGTCTGTGTGCACTACACACCAATGAAGGCGGTGACCTTGGGGTTGATGATGCCGCTGGGGAGGAGGTGAAAGTCGTACTCCACCGAGTCCACCACCACCGTGTGTCCTGCGTTGTTGCCGCCCTGCAGAGGGGAGACAGACACCGGTGAGGAGAGACAAACAGAAACACGCACACACACCCACAAAAGTGCGCGCGTGCGAGAGAGAGAGGCCTAATGGAGGCTCTGCAACTTTGTTTGGTGCAGATGGAAGGCAGGCTGAATAGTTTGGCGAGCAGCAACAAGCATTGTACATAAACCACTGGGCGCTGTCTGTTAGTGTGCTACTCTGTTCCTTAGAGACTCCTGCTCACTTTTCACTCAGAACTCAAAAGGTCTCACTGAAGTGTAAACTTACTGACAAACGTGTCAAATAAAAGCATCGTGGTGACCAGGGATTACACGTTATGTAAATAATATACACCCAAATGTATGTTCAGTCAAGACTTGCTGCTCCCAACTCCTATATCATATCACAAAACACGTTCACAGTGTCAAACGTCGGCCGCACAGCCGCACGCTGCCATTGTTTTTCCAACAGAGGACGTGTTGCTGCATGAACAGTGTTGTTGGAAAAATCAGGGCTGGGCAATATGGCCCAAATCTACCTCACGATATAAGTCATTTCACATCTCGACTTGTGTGAAATATTTTTTTGACAAAATAAAAGTACTTGTGTTTTGCTGTCTTATTTAGTGCATTTAGTGCATTAACTTTGGTGCAAAATGAACACAACAGTGTCAAAATAAATGCTAAAAGATATTTTGTTAATCACATGCTTGATATTATTGATTAAGACGATGTTATCGTGCATCACTTCTCACATTGAATTATCACCCAGTCATATTTGCAGCCCTCTAACAAACGACAGAACAAGTGCAAAGACAAAACCAAACAGGGACCAAAGCTTTGACAGTAAATGGGCCTCATGCAACAACATTCCTCTACTCTCATTGTAAACGTCTCTTACTTTGTGAGGTTTTCTCACACAAGTGTTTCAAGTCAAATTCACCAAACCGGAAAAAAGACATGGAAGAATTCCTTATTTCAGTCTGAAGAAGGCCGCCTCTCTGAAGAGGGGCGTGGGATTTCATTATTTGCATCATCTACATCAAATTGTAGCATACAACTCATTCATTCAAAATAAGATATTGAGGTTTCAGGTCATATTGTGTTGTTTTTTTTACCCCGCAGATAAATGCTGACTTTCACTCCATGAACCGTGTGACAAGTCTTGACCACAATTCATCTTTAGCTCTTTCCTTCCTGTGGGACAAATGTGTTTGTACGAGTGGTTCTTGCCCCAAGCCCATTATCAGTCAGCTGGTAAACCAGCAGGTCAAACTGGGAGACATGTTTTGCCAAATAATGCACCCTGATATTAGCTTTCTGGCCCACACTGCAGTACCTGAGAGAGCCCAAAATCACATGAACCAACAGGATTCAATTTTATTCAGCTGAAACAACTAGACATTACACTTAATTATCTTGTGTTATGTAGAACCATGCACATATACTGGCAAACCTGTCAGGAAACAATTATGAATAAATTGTTGTTGTTTTCTCCTGCAGAGAAACCGAGCAGTCGACTTCCTAAATGCTGACCCACTCTGATAGGTTGATCAATAGCAACCAGGTTTTCAAACAGCCAAAAACTGCAATTAACAGTGACAATACGTGCTTGCTGGGTATAAGCTGGACTCTTCGTACAGGCCTGCACATGATTGAGCACAGCTACTAGTGGAGATAAAAATGCAAAAGTGGAGCCCAGAAGGAGAACAGCGCGTCCTTGGATGAGAGCGTCACAATCTTAACTGCTTGGCTCCTCTCTGCCTTACTTTTCACACTTTGAGGGGTTATACACTTACAGCTCAGGGGCTGACAAATGGGAAAGAAATACATGATTATATTAGTAGACTCAAAAAAAAGCATGCAAAGAGCAAAAAAACCTACACGAGACAGATGAATAAAGTAAAGTATTGTAAGTGTTTTTGTTTTTTTTGCTGTGCTGAAAACAAAGGCAGCTGCAGATCTATTCATCCGCTGACTACCTGAGGTGCCAGTTCAACTTTGTCTGCACTAGGGCGAGTTCCTAACGCTGTAGCCTGTGGATGTAAATCAAGCTCAGCACGCGCTTCGACCACATGGGGTTATTCCTGGCACCAGCAGCACCCTTAAGATGGAGAGGAGGAACAGATGGGGGAGTAGGGAGATGCCTCTACTTTTTAAATACTTTTATGATGCATCCCATCCCCCACAAAACATAACTCTGGTTTGCATACAATCCTGGGATCAAACTCTTGCCTCCATCACGAGACACTTTTAAACCTCACCAGCTGCTTTTCAGTTGTTTGTGCACCGCTATTGCAACGCAGACAATCCACTTTAGTGTTTGAGTTTTTAATTAGAAGTCCGGAGGATTTGATTAAACAAGATGGGTGGCAGGAAGGATGCTGCTAAAATACAAACAATTTCACATAACCTCAGCTATTATTAAAGGCACCGTAGATGAAGACATGCATGTATATTGTTATTTTACTATGTTGGTTTATTCTGTCTGTTGTGGGAGAGGAATCGATCCTCTGTCGCTCTTCCTAAACGTTCCCATTTTTCCCCCATTGGAAGGGTTTTTCAATACCCAAGTTATGGACAGACTTTACAGCCCCTTGAGGTGAAGTATGGGGTGATGCAAATAGCCATTCACTGAAATAAAGTGTTAAAAAATACAGAACTGATGGGTTTAGGAGGACATCTGAACATCAGGCTGGTGAAATACTTCCTTTTACATCTTTTGGAATAAAGCCTGGGTTTGCTGTTGGTGTAAAATGGATCAAGACATGTTACCTGATCTGGATGTGTGACCCTGCTTTTGACCGAGGATTAAAATGGGCCTCACACCCTTATGCTTTTGGCATGTAATGCTGCAGCTAAAATGTCTTAAGTTAACGAATGAGTCCCTCTCAGCTCTATAGAGATTTACTGAGACTATTTTTAGGAATCTGTAACTGCATATCGATGAGTAATTCTATCATTTTCAGCCAAATGAATCTGCGTGTTTTGATGGTGTTTTTTATTATAAGAAGCAGACTGAAAACAAGTTCCTTAACTTTGTATAGATAAGGGAAAGGCTTTTAAGTCCAGTATTCATCCTGGGATTTCTTCCTCCAACTCAAGCTCCTCTCATTCTCAAACTGTTCTGGACTCTTTTTAATACTTTCAACCTACAACACTCAAGACTTAATTAAGAGAACAAAAGGTATCATCTTGCCCTCTGGATGGTTTACCGTCCCCTCTCTTAATGATCCATGTACTGTTAGTTCCTTATTGTCTACGGGGAGTGTCCACTCCTATTTTAAACTTGCCACTATCCAGCCTATATTAAAGAAAACTAACGTAAATCTCACTTTGCCTAAGAATAATAAGCCCATAACAAAACTGCCTTTTCTATCCAAAAGTTGGAGACGGTTGTGGCCAACCAACTTACTTTTGCATTGGATAGGCACAATATGTACGACAAATTCCAGTCAGGGTTTCAGAAACAACAGTCGAGTGAAACTTCCTGAGGGTTTCTAATATGTTGATGTCTTCTGAAGCAGGCGATTGCTCTGTGTTAGTACTTCTCGTCCTCAATTCTGTGAAAAGCACTCTATACATTAATATTACTACATGTATCTGACACTTTTAATTAACTCTATCAAGTGTTGAAAGATCTTGCGCAACCTCTATTTACCGAAACTTCCAGTGAAAGAGCTAAAAAGACAATAGTCTCTGTTTGCCAAGTTAGCAAAGTCAAGGTTTCAGCAAACATCTCTATAGCAACAGCGTTGAGTGTATTGAATCTGCATGTGGCTTAAGTGAAACCATATATCCCAAAGACCCAAAGACCGAGTGTTGTCTCTTGCGCAGACAAAATACTAACAAACCTCACAGTGTAACTATGACAGTTAAGTCTACAAAAAGAACACAGTTTAACTTGATAAACCTGTTCGAACCGTTTCAAGAATGTTTCTTATCCACGAGCTGTCAAGGCAATAATTCAACTCAAAATGAATTTCAAATACTAATTTGGTTTAAGGCATCCTTTTGACTATTTCACGGGACAAATTTGCAGTTTCGCTTTAACGGTAAATTGATTAATTGTTCGACTAATCGATTAGGCTCTAAAATATTCTTATTAATATCATATTGATTCAACAGTAGTGGAGAACCCTGTACTTAAGATAACTACTCATACAGTAATAAATGCAACAAACCTAATTATTTTATGACTGTTAATTACTTTTTCAATTCAATGGATAGCTCATCAACTTGGTACATGTTGAGTTCTAACTTATTCTGTAAGATCGTCACACATACGTTTCATCTGTGGGTAGAAAAAAATACTGATTTAAATTCTTTTTTTGTGAAAACAAAAAACAGAAGTACTGATATCTTCTTTTTTGTTTTTGTGAAAACAGTTTTGGTTTAAAATGACCATCATTCTTATTATTATTTGTAGTAGTAGTAGTAGTAGTAGTAGTAGTAGCAGCAGCAGCAGCAGCAGCAGCAGCAGTAGTATTAGCTGTGACATTTAACGCAGCAGCATTAACTTTGTTTGGGATTATTAAAACAGTCCGGTCAAACACAACTTTTAATTGAATATGTAGGAGCCCCAAAGGAAGGTAATGAGCAAATATGATAGTCCACAATAATGACTGCTGACTCCTCTGCCCTCAGTCTTCAGGGTTGTTTTGCTGGCATCCCGTCCCCTCAGCTACACACACCCTATTTCCCAACTGTGAATTCTAGGAACTCAGAGGTCTGGACTGTAAAGAACACCGAGCAAGACTGCTGTCAAAGCTTATTTTATAAAAAGATCAACGCTTTTGACTCAAGAGGCCCCCAATAAACACACACACACACACACACACACACACACACACACACACACACACACACACACACACACACACACACACACACACACACACACACACACACACACACACACACACACACACACACACACACACACAAGATGTATGGAGGGGGACGCTGTGCAGAAAGCGGTTTATTTTTACACGTCTCCTTCCTCGACAGGCCTGTAGAGGCAAGGAAGCTGCAAGGCTCTGAAGAATCCTTGTTATGTCGACTTGTGATCAACAGAGATAGCTAATAGTCGACAGAGTTTGCACAAGCAGCCAAAAAATTGACTGTATTGAAGGCTGAAGAAATGGTGTCAAGTATGTAGTTACGATATTAGCCTATTGTAGAAATGTCAGCTGATAAGTTAGAATTGTCAAAGATAATGGAAAACTGTCTCAATAAGATAGTTTGTCCACCAAAACAACACTGACTAAATGAAAAATGTCCTGCTCAGATTGCTCTTTGGCAAATTCTAAAACAATAATATTGACAGTGCAATATTAATATTCAGCAAGCAGCAACAATAGTTGTTTGCTGAAATCTATTCAATAAAAAAAAAAAAAGTACTTTGTATTTCTGTACACACGCCAAGCTGAACTTGTGCTTCGTTGTCCGTGCAGCAGCCATTATTGGCTGAGGAGGTTAGCAGAAGGTTAAGCTTAACTATTAACAACATTTCCTCTTCATCCCTGAAACACTTTGCAGATATTGTAACTCGCTCGAGCCTCAAATCACAGTACATCATCTCAAACGCATGCAATATCGATTCGAGCAACAACACAAAAAGATGACATTTTCAACGTGTAAAAGCGCAAGCTCCAACATCGGAAGCATTTGGCAAGCAGCTACTCCAACAGCGCAACGGTTGCTAACAGAGCAAACTACGACGAAGTCAAAACCTAACTAACAGTGTTCATCTGAGGGGGCTGAACACTGTTGAGGGTTACGGGGCGCAGTTATCTGCTGAAGCCGCCATATGAGAGCAGTGCAGAGCGGCCGTGAGCTAACCAGGGGGGCACGCTCACACGCACTAAAAGGATGCGCAGTCAGCCCGACTGTTTCAACAAAGCAAGGAGAGACTCCGATAACAACACACACGGAAGTAGAGCGACGTCATACTCTGCTCAAGTAGACATTACTCCATTATATCTTTACAAAGCAAAACAGTGGTTTGCTGCTATAATAATGTTATGAATGTTTAATAGTTGCTTCATGTCAACAACTCTGAGTTATTTGGGTTTGTCTCCAGCTAACACCATGATGTAATCAGGCCTTTGCCTGTCGAGTGGTCTATAGCAGTGGTTCGCAACCTTTTTTTCCAGTGATGTACCCTCTCTGAATTTGTTTTTTTTAAGCCGTGTACACCCTGACCAGTGCAAAGCATTTTTGGTGGAAAAAAAATAAATAATACACAGCACTGTGCCATCAGTTTCTGATATAATATAGAACATTTACCATTCAGTTTAGGAAACTTACACTTATATTTGATTGAATATTTAAATAACTATTTGTAAAGGATTTTTTTAAATGAATGCTCATTTTAAATGTATATATATTTTTAAATCTTACGTAACACTGAACTGTCTTCATGTACCCCCATTTAAGAAGCACTGGTCTATAAAGGATGAAGTGAAGCCAATTTCAGGCCCTGCAGTAAGATTGTAATTCTGACTTCACCGCCCAGTTTGCAGAGTCTTTCCCTCCAGTAAACACAGACTCTGTTGTGGGAGAAGCGTAAACACAAACTTACTGAAAGTTGCCTGGGTTTGAAGTCTATTCAACAAAAATAGTTGCTGTGCTAACACACAACAAAACTAATCCCACTTTTAGTTGCCTTGACTATCGCTATTTTCCAAAACACAAAGTGATAATCATTTTGAGTCGAGCCAGGTTGACTGAATGACCAGTGACCTTCAGCTTCCTTGGAGTAGATGTGGTTTAAGTATGTGGCTCGAGGCCATCGCTGAAGAGGGGCTCTGGCCTCCCTTGACTGCTTTTACGAAACTATCAATGTTCAGGGAGCTCAGGGACAGGAATCTCAACAGTACAAAATGAGTTGAGAAACAAGTCCACAACGTCAAGACAAAACAAGTCAGAGCCTCCAATCCACTGGTTTTGCATGGGGAAAGTTGAGTGCATGCAAATTCCACATGAAGCACGAGGAGCTGAACCTCTGAGCCAACATGCTGGCCGAGTTCAGATAAAGAGCAAGTGGAGGCGTCACATGAATGTCACTAAATATACAGCTTGATAAGATAAATAATAGCAACTCCCCATTACCTTCGTAACCACATCTCTTTACACATGCAACCGTCTAAGATGAAGCCTCACTGTCACAGCAAATCCAGATGTTAGATTCGCAAGAAAGCAAAATCAGTTTGTTCATCCTGCAAAAAAGAAATTATATCATCAACACGCCATGCATGTCGTCTTGTTATTAACAAATAATAATAATAAGAATAGGAATTATACTCTAATTTGCCAATGTATTACACACAATGAGATGACATGTTGGTGTTGTATTTGAACTAATGATATTTAGCATATAGAAGACAACAGGTACATTCATGCATGTCCATTTTAACCACTCTTGTGACAAACATATGTTTACTTGAATGCAGTCTTCAACAACCGTGATAGAAACGCCTGAATACAAATATAGCCACAATACAATAAGTTATAATATACCTAATATCCCAGTCTGTATAAATAAAAGCCTGCTGCATCAATACCAGCGGTATTTAAACGCAACACGAGAGCCTAGTACGAACTGATGCACCTGGTCACTCCCGTTAGCCAGCGGAGCCTCGAGCGACCTGGTCACGTGCACACAACCGGAGTCAATTCATCACAGACATTAAAAAGGTGTCCGAGGAGCTTAGCGTAGCTAGCAGGAACTCAAGGTGACATTAGCACACACACAAAAACTGAGAAACAAACGCGCTGAGAGAGACATCAGTCAGCTCGCAGTAGACAGGTCGGTTAACCTGCGGGGTTTCCGCCAACTGGCTTCACGGAGGCATCATGTGAATGCAGCGTGAGGAGGAGGAAGAGGAGGAGGAGGAGGAGGACGCGCTGACCAACCTGACATCTGCACACCATGTCCGCGTCTTGTGCCAGCAGGTCCACAACTTTTCCTTTCCCCTCGTCGCCCCACTGAGCCCCGAGCACCACGGTCACTTTGTTGCCGACGGGCGGTCTGTGTGCATGCTTCGTCGGGCTGTCGTCGCTGCCGTTCGCGGCCCCGGCGGGTTCCTGGCTCCCACTTTCCGACATTTCTGCTCGGTCGGTGTCTGACTACACTTGTGCGTCCTATCGCACCGCGCTGCTGCACCAAAGATAGCTGGGAGGACTGAGGGAGCTTCACTCCACCACGGCAACGTTGGACGCGAGAAAGTAACACGCCTCGCACATGCGTACAAGTGTCTGATATTTCAATTACCATGCCGTATCCATAAAAGTGAACAGAAACACTAACAGCAGCAGCTTTAAACTTCTTTCAAATACACCTCTTGCCTTCGTAATAAGTGTGGTATTAAAACTGTTGTCAGCTATGTTATTGTAATTGTATGGATTTATCCGACATAGGTTTCGGGAATCCGACAGGACGTGAATCATCTTGATTGTTTTGACAATCTCAACGGACACTCCCACTACTCTGGAGGTGTGTTCAAGTCAAAGATGTGTTTAGTAATTCAGATGTTGGTTTAGATTAATTTCAAGTTGCCATAAAATGTATTCAGATCACTGTTGTCACTATTTATTTATTTAATGTTATTTTTACATAGTAATTGTAGAAGTGATCAGTATACAAATACACACATCTAATACAATTAAAACCACCCTGAGTAGCCACCTATGTTTATGATAGATCTGATAATTTGTAAAAAGTTGTATGAAAGTCTGTATGATTCCTGCTCAAAGAAACCAAACAACACATTAAAAAGACAAATGACTGTCACAGTAGTTGGTGCACCTGGACTGGTTTTCATTAGAATAAGGAATACTGCTCTCTTTTCTCTTTAGGGCAACATGCATTTGATCAACATAGCTCCAACTTGAACTGGTGTAGACAGTGTTGTATTTTATATTCTTGGGTGCCCTCTGGTGGTGATCAGAAGTGCACACAAGTGTGCAGTTGCTCACATTTTCGAGTATTATTTCCATACTGTGCTGAACCCCAACCTGAGAGCGTTTGATTACATTCCTTCCTTAATCGTGGCTGTTTTTCAGACTTTCCGTTCTCGTCCGTGCCTGTTTAGACTTGCTGCAGATGGAGGGAACAGCGCCAGGTACAACTCACATCACGACTGTCCTTTCATTTCCTTTGAGCTCAGCGTGGGACAGATGGTCATGCGGGTGAACACTGTGAGCGCCGGGAGCAGGTCACGACTCAGGATCCTTTTAGAAAAGGCCTTTTATTAACAAACTGATGACATTCCACACTGGCCTTGTTTTAATAAAATAATCTATTGCTAACACATAACCTGATCTATATCAGTCCACCTACATCTGCGAGAGGCATCCACCCAACCTTCTCATCTGGTTTTCACAGAACTGTCAGGAAATAGGTAAGATTTCCTCTCTTATTATGTATTCCTGTTGCCTTTTATTGTTTCCTCAGGTTGTTTATCAGGAAGCTGGCAGCAGAGTGTGTCCCTTTTCTTCTTGTTTGATTCACACCTAGAGTTATTTGTTGCACTTTTCCCATGAGTTCCCAGTTTAATTTTGGCGGCCCTCCTAAAATCAAACAAACTAGTAGACCTCATATACCTGTTAAACTCAAGGTGTAATATTTACCTTTAAAAAATGTACAGCAGTGGAAGAAGTACTAGTATTAATACCATAATGTGGAAAAGACTCCACTACAAGTAAGAGCCCTGCATTCAAAACCTTAGTTTAAAACAGTAAAATTATGTCAGTATGTCTTTTACCAGCAAAAATGACTTTAGTTTATGTAACTCTTATTATTAAATGTGTTCCTTTCTATATTAATTTTGTATTCATTTCTGCTGCAACAGCTATAGTTCCCCGTTGTGATCGATAAAGGTTTACTTCCACCATTAGAGGTAATGACACAGTTGTCCTGCAGGGGGCAGCAGCGACCTGACATGCGCCAACACTCTTGCTCTGTGGTTTGTTTGTATTGTTACTTCCGTCGGCTAACAACCAGCTAACAACACAGGAAACCGACTCTGTAAAACCTCCTCTTGAGGTCGGCCACGTTCATATAAAACCGCTTCCTCTAAAATGTCCACCCCGCTGCTTCTCAAGGCTTTTGTAAGCGAGCGACTGACAGCTGCGGCCGAGGAAATATTTCAGGTTTTTGAACGAACGATAACAAAATATGAAGAGGACGCTTCCAGCTCTAAACAGGAGATTGAGCGGCTCAGAGGTTTGCTGCAGGAGTTTGTGTCAAATCACAACACAGGTCTGTTAATTTATGTATATATAAATGAATATATATATGTGTATATATATATATATGTATATGTAAATATATATGTATATGTATATGTAAATATATATGTATATATATATGTAAATATATATGTATATATATATGTATATATATATATATATATATATATATATATATATATATATATATATATATATATATATATATATATATATATATATATGTGTGTGTGTGTTTGTATTTACATCTGTGTGTGCCACACGACAACGAGCATAACGGTTTGTCAAAGTGTCCTCTCGATTTTATGTATTTTTTCTACCAGTATTTTTTTAATTCACAAGGGCGTTAAACTCGTAACTTCACAGGGTTTTTTTGTGTGTCATGTATTCGTTAAACAAAATAATAGTTGTATCTATTTATCTGATTTAAAAAATCACAACAGAATCAGACAAACACTTCAACTGATATCCTTTAGTTTATTTAAAACAATATTATAAAGTTAATGCAGCAACAAAAAAGGAAACAACGAGCTACTTAACTATTTGCAATGTGTAACCATTTGTTTCAATAACATGAACATTTTTCTTTGTCATACATGATAGTAAACATTGGAACATGTCATATTCAGCAGTTGGAAATTATAACATGCAAGTTTCACTATTTTCGGACACTTTCTATACAATAAATAACTTTGAGGAAAATAATAATTACCTACAGTCATAATCTAGATTCAATTAATATTGCCAACCTCTCTAACAGCATAAACAGCCTTTATGATAACACTATTAAAGAAAACAAAATGGGCGATGCAGAACTTTTAAATTCTTAACTTTTTCCTTTTCCTAGACTTTTCTCAGTCGTCCACCTGTAAAGAGGAAATTCCCCCCGAGTCGCAGGAGCCGAGCGCCAGCGTCCATCAAAGGGACCCAGACACACCTCGACACATCAAAGAGGAAGCTCATGAACTCTGGGATAGTCAGCAGCTCGAAGAAGACCAAGAGTTTAAGGACGATGAGGTTTCATGCCTACCTCATTCATCTGTCTGGGTGAAAAACGAGCAGGACGACACACCTCTGCCTTTGCAACCTCAGACTGAAACCAGTGAAAGTGAGGAGCAATTTCAGGAGGAAATCGAAACTGAGCATTTTGTGCTACCTCTCACCCCAACGCTGTCTTCCTCGATCCATAATGAAAGGATCCAAGATGGCAGGGAGAACGAAAGACCTGCTGCGAGTTTTATGTCCAACCAAACACAGACCAACCAAAGTCAGAGCTCCTTCATCACATCCAGAGAATGCCCTGATTTATCTCACTCAAATTCAATCGCACCTGTCTATCGATGCTATTTGTGCGATAAATCTTTTTCCTCCAATCATTACTTGACAAACCATGCCTCTCGCATCCATTCAAAGGATGCAGATGTCCTCTGTGCTGTGTGTGGTACAACCCTGGAGTCTACCGAAAGCCTTAACGTGCACCTAAATTCCCACAAGGGCTCCAAATGTTGTCACGTGTGCGGCAAACAGTGCAAAAGTAACACCGCTCTGACCGAACACATGGCCGGTCACTCGGGGCTGAAACTGCATCGCTGTCATGTTTGTGGAAAGGAGTGCAGCCGGAAAGGAGATCTAAAGATACACATGAGGATTCACACAGGCGAGAAGCCGTTCTGTTGCTCTTACTGTGATAAAAGTTTCACCCACAGCGGACATCTGAGGAAGCACATGAGAAGCCACACCGGAGAGAGGCCGCACCGGTGTGACGTCTGCGGCAGAGGATTCCTCCAGAGCACACACCTGAAATACCACTTACGAACTCACGCTCTGTAAGAGCAGCCGTTGCGCGATCACATTATTAATCTGACAGGGAACAGCCAATCAGAAACAAAGTCATTTCATACTACATACTACACCATAATCTTACATGTTTGTATTCATTTTGTAGTACATTTGTTTGTGTAAATTTCTTGATTTCCTCTTAAAAAGTCTGAAATGGAAACAAAAAGAAATAACAAACTAAATCATGGCGTAAAAGGGAAGTATGTTTTACTTTGATCTTTCAAATAAGCACAAAAAAAGTAATATACATTTGTCTTCACTCCGTGTTCTGAGGGCAACTTTCTACTCGGTGACAACGAACAGAACAAGTCACTATTTTTAGTAACAACACAGCTATTACGATCCAGAAAATAAACAATGTCTTAGTCATTCATTTCAACTCACAGAATTTGAATGATGTTAAATATCTGTGTGCTGCGGATTTCTTGGTACTTGCTGAACACAAACAACATTAGTTAACGAAGAACTAACTGTAGAAGGATTCACATATTTATTTAATACTATATTAATCAAGGACTATTTGATGGAGCCGGTGTGCTGTTTGCTTCAGCAGCAGCTTCTCTCACATTAAAAATCACTTTCAAAGTCTTGTCTTATTATATTCTACTCTTTTCTATTTGAGCTCAATCTTTATTAAACAGATCAGTATATTACTAATATTAGAGCTTCAATATCCACCAAAGGTAACTGAGTCATTGGTGCTTTATTAGTTATTTTATTATAGCCGACATATTAGTTTGCCATCAGCAAGTCATCCTGCTAATGAAGTTATTCATGCTGCAGACTGACTGAAAGTTATGATATCTGGCTTAATTCACACGTGTGTTTAGAGTTGACTGTGTGGATCACCCATAATGTATTTTAGTGTTGATATAAGCTGACGAGCGGCACAAGAATATATATATATATATATATATATATATATATATATATATATAGTACGACATAATGTAGTTGTATGCAGCTAAAGGAGTGTGTTTTATTAGTATTTGTCACCAGTTATACCTTCTCCTCAGACACATTTTATATTATTACAACTGACCTGTATTATATTCGCTTTCGTTGCCTGATTGTACACCAGCTTCTACTTATATATGCCCCACAGCGGGAGTTATAATTGTTGACAAATACATTTGTTTATGGTCTGAGAGGAATATAGTTCACCAGCAGGTGGCGCTGCAGGAGCTTTTATTCATCAATCTACTGAGCAAGTCAGTGAAGGCTCTGAATTCCTCAGGGACCAGGTTCAAATATTTTATTTCAACTGCTAATTGCAACCACCGTCTCACAGTCACCGCGTTGTAAGCCAGTCATCCATGACTTGTTGGTCTAAATGATCATAAAGGTCTAAAAAGCCTCAACATCTCACGCAGAACAGGAGCTCATTCAGGAAGCTCTGTGTTTGGGAAGCTGCTTCAGGCGATTCAGATTTTACATGGTAAAGCTAAAGAGCTAATCGGGCCTCAGTGACCCTGAAATCTAAAACCAACTTCCTTAATCTCGTTATGCAACGCCCCCTAAAGACACAAGATCGCCAGCAAACACTGCTGATCCTTGGGAATAGTTTTCCCACATGTTGCCTCATGTCTCGTCTAAATAGAGATTGAAGCACTCAAATTGAATCAGATGATTTGTGTTTAACACCCTGAGCTGGCTAAATCACTGTTACATTATAGGCCAAGCTAGCTGTTATACCTCTACACTGTGTGCTCCTCAGTATGTACTTGCATCTGACCCAGACGATGGATATTTGAGGAAATACTTTTCTGGAGAAAAAGAGGGCAAGAGGTTAATCTTTTGTGAAGTTAAATTATGTGAAACCTACTCAAGGGAACTGGAGGGATTTTCCTTTAAGTGGGTCAGGCTGTGTCTTAACACCGGCGAAGAGGGGTTACGTTGGCAGTTTGTGTGTGTGTGTGTGTGTGTGTGTGTGTGTGTGTGTGTGTGTGTGTGTGTGTGTTTGCAGACTGCAGAGTGTGTGAAAAGTGGCATTTTGCACCCACAAGCTGTTACGAAGAATTTCACTGGCACTCAGCAATCTGGAATTCCTCTGGGCTTTGGTTGCATAATGGGTCATGCAGTTACTCACCCAGGGAAGTCTTTGCAAGTGATTCCAAAATATTTGAGGGGAATCCAAATGTCCACCCGGGCGATGATAAAGGTGATTCCAGGGGAGTTTTGGACAGGTTTGTCCTCATGGGTTTGGTTTGATGTGGAGGGCAGCCAACATCTGGTGGATTAAAAACATACACACACAAACACCGGATTAGGCAAATGAGAAAAGGGTGTTGGTCAAGCTGAGCAAGCTATTTACATTATTAGTGTACATTTGGTTAATGTGGAAGTTAAAGGGAGGAGCAGCTGTCAGACAGAGTGAAGGGACACAAACGGAGAGAGGGAGAGAGAGAGAGAGAAGGTCTTTCCAGGTCAGACGATGTGTGTCACAAAGATTGTTGTTGCAAGAGATGAGATCATCTCTGTACCAAGTGCGCCCTAGCACAGGTAAGAAGTTTTCACGCAGCAACGTTTGTAACAACACACATCACCAATCAGAGAGCTTGTGTGTGATTTCCATGCTGACTCCATACCCTTCAAACATTCAGATTGGCTATATGTTCATCTGCAAACCTGAAGAATAGCACTTTATCCTTTATAACTTTATTAAGAAGGACCGTTTTGTTCTCCTATTCACATGATCTGGTTCGTGGTGACGTATTGAAGTTGCAGAAGAGGGAAAAAACACAATGGCAGAATATCTGTTTTTATTTTTTACAGGGCCCATCTGATCACATGCTGTCAAGGTGTTGGATCTATGGTGCAAATACAAAGACAGTTTGTCTTGTGGAAAACTTGAGGAACGCCAGATGATACATTTGCCTTATTGTTTACTTTGTATTGCTAAGCCCCGTCTGTATGAATCACATGCTGGAGCTTTCATGCTTCGAGGAGCTCTGCTATTAAAAGCACTGGGAATGACTGATGATGCTGTTGTTTACTAAGATTCCCAACACCCCTGTTTCCTCACACACTTGTCCTTTACAGATCTGCCGAATGATCGCTCACTTTTGTGTAGTTCACTCAATGATTTTAGCCAAACACATGAATGAAAATGCAGGCCAATCTGTCAAAGCATTAATCTCATACAGTATGTTTCATACGGCAGAAATTAAAATAGGCCTAAATTCACGATTACATAATATGGAAAAAGAAGGACAGAGACGGTGTATTCAGCTCTGGTAGCGGTAGCGACCTGTCAATCACAAGTCCCGCCTCAAAGCATACCCAGCTTTATAGTTGACTCTCAAAGGCACCATAATTTACTGAATTCACATTATGATATATTGGAGAAGACTTGAAACTACCAGTTGTGACCATAAACCCGTGTTGGGTCATTTTCTCATTGATTTTTCTTTTTACAATCATATTTATCTTTGCAACCAGAAGAGTCGCCCCCTGATGTCTATTAGAAGGCATGCAGGCTGAAGGCCCTCATGCATATTGTAAATGGGTTATGTTCTGGTGGTGTATAAATCCAAAGTATCCAGCTGGCCTGCTATTTGTTGGAATCTGGACCAGTCAGAGACCCCCCTCCCTCCATCCCTCCCTACCCTTCCGCCTCCTCCTCCTTCGCTGCCTCCCCCTGTCTCCCTGTGCCAGCTGCATAACTGCAGAGCGTTGGGTTGAGTTTAGCTGCTGAATGAGAGGCGAGAAAAACAAACTAATGAATGCACGAACGCTAATGTGTACGAAGAAGCAACGTGCTGCTCACATGTGAGGGCATCGCAGGCCGCTTGTGTGAGGGTAAGTGTGCTTCTCATGCGTCCGCGACAGAAAGTAATCGACAGAGGGTTCAGACTGCTGCCAAAAATACTGGGTTAGAGGAGCGTAAGCGAAGTCCACAAAGTGCACGTCGCTATTCTCTGCTCGGCTAATGCAGATGTTTGGTTCATCACCGATTCAGCAGAGCTGCTGGAGCTCCAGCTGAAAGGGCGACAAGGTCATGGTCGCAGTGCGCTGCATCACGTCCCCAACTGCTCCTGTGAGACCAAGGGCATTTTCAGATAGCTATATTTGATACGTGGTATCAGAAAGTCTATATGCACGTATGCTGAGGCTTTACAGGTCTATTTTAAGACCTGGAATATCTCTCTGTCAATATTCTAACGTGCATGTTGTGATAGCTGCGGAGGAAGTTGAAAGCTGACCTCGCTTTGGACTCAAAGTTGTTGTGGGCCAGAGGTGGGGACCTGTACACAGTCAGAGTTGAGGCATCACAGCAGGTGACGGTCTGAGAATATAAATCATCCTCACACACACACACACACACACACACACACACACTCACACACACTTCACAGTGGGGACCAGCATGAAAGAGCTCCGAGAATAGACCCTGTTGAGCTTAAGACACTACTGTACCATGTAAACACTTGGTATTCAGCGCACACACACACATACACACACACACACACACACACACACACACACGCACTCACACACACACACACACACACACACACATTTCAAACCCCACTCCTCAGTGTGCTTGATACAATGTTGATGGAGAGTATGTTTGATGACTTTTGAAGCTGCTTGCTTATCAGCGGTCCTGGGGCTTTGAGAAAGCTGTCATTCTCACAGTGATAAGAGTTTCTGTCAGTTATGTCATGTTTTCACATGCAGTGAGCGGCGTCCGGCACGTAGAGCCGTCCAAGTTGCTCAGGCTCAAGAAGCTGGTGCCAAAATATTGTTAGAACATGACTCGATGACAATTTAGATGACGGGTTAATTGTTTTAAGTAATCTGTCAGATACAAATGGAAAACAATTGTAGGATCAAGCCTCTCCAGTGGAAACTAAACATAGACAGTCCATTTGGATTCAAACTTCTGTTTAGACATAATATGCAACTGCAACACAAGCATGGGCTTTAGAAACTTCTGATGAGCATTTGGCCCAGTTTTCTGACATTTTTTAGACTAAACAATTAAAGTGATGCTTCAGCAACTTAGTTTACAAATAAAGTTATAAAGTTCCGTCTTAAGAGACAAATGTTCAGTCAAAGCAGCAGAGGCTAACAAGCTTTTTAGTCCCTTATAAACAGCCTACATTTCCCATAATGCAACTAACAACATCATATTTTTGTAAGGCCCTCCCTGCCTGGTGAACGTCCACGTCTTTTAATCTCCAAACCTCCAGTTTGAGTTGAGGCCTTCTCTTACACATTTGAAGTTTCATGCCCAAACACTGTGATGACATCACTACAACATCATGGAGGCTTATTTTCTCAGACTTGATGAAGCCCAAACCGTCCTACTCCTTTCACTCGAAAACTAGTTTTAAAAAAAGGAAGAAATTAAGCAAATTACTTGATAATGAAAAATAATCCCATGTGACGTCCCTGATATTCCTTTCTGCTGTAGTCTTCACAAGTAGCAGAAGATGAAGAATAAATCTTAGTTCAGGTCACCGGCTAGAAGGGGGACACCAGCTTCAGCCAATCAGCCTTTAGCTCCACCTTTACATACATTACTGTCTCTTTGCAGCAGCTTTCTCAATCACCTTTTCACCTCCCACTATCTCGTGTCCCCAGAGAACCGGACGACTACAATTAGAAAGCTCCATCCGAAAGGTTGAGCGTGTTAACAGCAGATAAAATAAGCGTACAGCAGCGTAATATGATGCAGTGGAGTGAAACCAGGCTACTCATCAAAAGCCCCTTTGTGTTTACATCCACGCCCTCTGATACACAAGGTCATGAATACTGAACAATCACGGAGATTTACTGAGAGCAAAGCAAACGCTGGGAGGTTTACGAGAGGAGACTATTAATTAATCGTCTTTCTTCTTCAAATATTTGGTTAATTGTTTTGTGTATGAAATGTCAAAATACTGAAAAAACTTCTCCCCAGTTTTCAAGAGGTCAGGCGGGCATTTTCAAATGCTGCTGCTTCAATTAACAATGATATTAAAGATAAATTTGTCGAAAATCTTCACATTTGAGAGGCTGGAACAAGCAACTGTTTGACTTTCTGTTTTTTTGTGCCATATAAGATGCTCTTTATGCATGAGAATGTCGGCCAGTCAATCACTTTGATCCAGACAAATATTTCAACAAATCCAACAAATGTTCAAGGTCAACAGATGATCAATCATTTTGATGACCCTCTACCTTTTCTTTCAGCGCCACCGTCAGGTTGTCTTTGTTGGTTTTGATAAGAATGTCTCAGCAACTGTCGAATGAACAGACTGATGCATGAACGTTTCAGTTCAGGAACACAATTTAAATTTGATATATACTTTTTTTTTTAACTTAAATACATGCAGATCGAATGATATTCTCAACAGCCTCAGCTGAACTTTGTGTTTAGTACCCATTAGCAGATGTTATCTTGCTAACACGCTAAACTGAGATGGTTAATATGATAAAAACTATACTTGCTCACTTGCCAGTACATTTTTTTCCAATTGATTGATCTCTAATATTGTGTATGAGTGGCTTGCATGTGGTCTGTGCTGGTGTTTAGTTTGTGTGCAGTAACTTTCTCTCACATGTTAACCGACTCTAAAGCCTGTAAGATGGAGGGAAGGAAGAAAAGGGGACGGCTGAACTGAGAGAGCTCCTGTAGTTATCTGAAAGAAAAGCCCAAGATGAAATACTTTGAGCATATTTGTTTTGAAAACACATCTTGCTTTGGATCCGTTTAGTTTAAAGTAATTGGAATGTGGCTTCATTAACTTTCCATAAGAAAATAAGCTGAGGTTTGTTTTTACATCTTGAATTAAACATCTTTTATATATACACACACAGGAGGCAAATTGGGGTCAGTTTAGTTTTTACCAACACATTTTCACACATGTTTGTTTTCATCACGTTGGTGAAATTAAAGCAGTAAATGTTTTGCAATAAAATAACCAGCTAGTCATAATGTTTCTGCATGAAGTTTTCATCAGCGGATGAGATTATATAACTTCCCCATGTTGCTTCAGGGAAACTCCTAGATATAATCACTAACATATGTGTGGCATTGGAAACTTTCAAATAACATGAGAACATCTTTTGCCAGCGGCTTTGTGTTTGTCACTCTAGACGTCCACGAAGTAAACGGCCTGCACAACATCAAGTAAAGGAACATCTTAGCTTTTTAAACACTTCAACAATGAATTACTCTGCTTATTCGAAGTGACATTGTACCAAAGTGTTTAAAAAATATAGTCCTTGAACTTCATATTCAGCAGTAACAATTTTACACTTTTACAGATGCATGCAGGATAACCATCGCTTTACCTGGCTTTATCTATAAATACGGTGCTGGAAGTATGAAAAAAACTTGAACTGGTGGAAAAGAATCTGCACCTAAATCTACGAGGAGAACACTGTATTGTAGCTTTTGGCCTAAAGGGCATACTATTACAGATATAAATAGAGATGCTTCTTAACTCAGTATGCATTTTGTAGGAAATAAACGACAATCATTTGAGCGTGTGTGGGAATATGGTGGTTTTGGTTCTCTGCCATTTGGTCCGAATAATCTTTCCTAATTTCATGAGAATTGCTTCTAAATGGGATGTTGAACTGAAGACGTATTTCAGAAGTCGACAAAAAACTATACATTACTTCTGTTTGGGTACAATAGAATGGACTTTCAGATGCTCTATATCCGGGATTGGAGCAGACGGCACATTACTCCTCCTAGATCACAAATAAGTTTATTGGAGTTTATTTCTGGTTGTTTGAGAAGTCAGAATTCTCGCTTTCTATAATATCTGTGCATGCCTTATGCGGTACAGTTGATGTGATGTAAATTGTGGTTACTTTCTGTGACGAGACGCTACGTGCAGCCACCCCTCCGACCGCCACCCTTACTTTCCAGCTCGCCACATGAAGGTCACACTATTTCCTGCATTGGCACTGAACATTGGCTTTGGACTTAACACATGGATGTCAGAGCCCAGTGCGAGAGCTACGGCCACATAAACCAAAGCTAATGCAAGATGTGATACGCCTTGTTTCTTCTCCTGGCTGTGATGGTTGTCATTGTGCTGCAGTCTCTTGTTTGGTGACACCTGTGTTGTGAAGATAATGCTGAATGTGAACATTTAGGATTTGGATGACAAACGAAACAGATTGACGGCCAAGATGGATCTAAAAAACAACATCACATTCAAGATATTTAGGGAAGACTGTTGCTGCACTCCTGTGTGTGTGTGTGTGTGTGTGTGTGTGTGTGTGTGTGTGTGTGTGTGTGTGTGTTTGTATATATATATATATCCCTAAGAGTAAATTACTTGAGAGTCTTGAGACTAAATTTAGGTACATTTTGAAAAACACACAAGAAGACATTCACTAATTTTGAGGTTTGGTTAGGTTTTTATTCTGACACCATTACTCAACCTGTCTAGACTGTTTTCCCCCGCTGGACAACCACAACTGCATCATAGTTTATTCAGCTGACTTATTTGTTGGAGGGCTGGATGGGTTTCAGTCTCCGCTATGTTTAGTTCAAGCTATTGAAATATTGTCTATTAATAAGAGTTTTGTCTAAATGATGCTTTGAGGTAAACATTTCTTTATGCTTTGGCATATTCAGATAATTATTTGAACTGAAGATATTTTTGATTATAGAGTCAATTTACCTACAAAAGACTGTTGAAAGCTGAAAGGATGAGTAACTTTTAAGTCAATGGACAGACCATTCATCTGTTTGTTGTAATTATGCACTGTTTAAAGATTTATCATAAATTGTATACTTCTTGGCTTTTGGATTGTCTGACAACAATCATTTTTAATTTAAAGACATCACATAGGCTCATCTTTGATACAATCAAAAACATACAGACTTAAATCCCTGGCCGTGTGCCAAAGCCAGGACTTAACAGATAACCTGTGGAGTTTTCATTCTTAAAAATGTTCCTCTCACCTAAATAACCATAAAGTGCATTTTTCATACCCTCAAAGCCTTCCAAACATGTTGAATGAATTCCCTACATCATGACCATAAAAATAAATTGTGTTTGCTCTCCAGCACCATTACAGCTCATAATCTCCACAGTGAGAATTGAATCTACACTGATAAGAGTTGGCCACTTTGCTATTCTGTTTGTTCTCTGCAAACACCAACAAAAGATCTCATGTGTGAACGGAGGTTTCACCTTTTATGGGAGGACACACCTAAAAACAAAACAATGGGAGAACTAGAAAGCGTTTCAAGGTCTGACATGCAGTCAAACCCCAGGAGTATTTAATAGTCAAACGTCTTTAATAGTCATGTGATAACATAGCTCTTGGACCTTGCTCAGTAGAAATGTGGAACTAAACTCTTCCCTGAGCTATGAGCTGGATTTTATGTCGCTCACTGGGGTTCATGACACATTTCTCCTGCAGTTGTTGGGGCGCGCATGTGGCAGATACGTCACACTAAATCATATCGCTGTCAGACTGCAGTTGAGGGATCTAGTGACAACTTCTGAAAATACATATCGGCATATAGAACAGGGGTCTTCATGAGGACAGACAGAAAAAGAACAACCTTCTTGGCGTTCAGAGCTGCGCTACATCAACCTTTTACAAGATAAATAGTTTAAAAGCCCACGCAGGTGTTTTTACTTATGGCGGCTGATTGGCTCTCTCTGCAGGACTGAGTGGGCGTTAACAAGCTGACTGATTGACATCTGCCTCTCTCTGCTTTTGGTTTTGTTGCACATGTGAGTCTGCGACAGCTCACACCTTAAACAATTATGTTAGTACATGGGTTTTGATGCCCACCTGGAAGCCAATCAGCCAGAATAAATGAAGAAAAAAAAAGTCTTTAAAATGATGCAGTGATGTAGAAGTGTACTGGAAAGACGTCATAGTTTGGGTCCGTAATACATCGGAGCACATCACTTTAAGTCCTAAATCTTTACTCTTTAATCCAGTTTTTTTTTTTTTTTTTTACCTTAAATCTGTGCGCTCCAGTTTGTATGGGCCCAAGCTCTGAAGTCTCTCCTGTAGTCTATGGTTTAGTCCATGTAAAACAATAGTGATTGTATAGTGATCATTAGTTTTTCAACAAGGCTACACCCTATGGGCAAATTGACCCCCAACATCTGGAAAAATTGTACAAAATACAATAGTACTAATCAAGCTTTCTTCAACAAGGATAACCTTGCGTCTGCCTTTGTGGATCTGATGGCTTCAGCAGATGGCCTCCAGGGTCCAGAGAGTTAAGCAAACAAGATGAGAGAGCTGCAAACAGTCTCAGGCTGGTCTCAATAAGACTGGAAAATACAACTGATGCCGTCTCACGCAACAATAGAGAGAACAATTGCGTAATGGATTTTAAATGGGCAAACAGGGATTTTTAATGGACATAACCACACCATAGAAAACATAGTAAATGGCAGCACTCCAAAATATTAAAAGAAATGAGACCTTGCCCTCAGTTACCTCAGTTTGATTATTTTCCAAATCAGGACAGGATGGCTGTCAGGCTCTGATAAGATAAAAGGATGGGCCGGGACGAGGACTGTGGAGGACGATGTTTGGATAGAGTCACAAAGAGAGAAATCAGTGACGACCAGGGGAAATCTATAGACGGTATATCGAGCTGACTGCAAAACGTACACAGGACCAAACGTATTCAAACAGCTGAGACTGTCAGCAGGGAATTCAACATTCCTGAATTGATTTAACAGGTGATCTTGTGTATGTGAGGGGATATACATGCACACAGAAAAACACTTGTCTCTGATTGCGTGTGCGCATATTTGTACACACGCAACAACAATGGAATGAGCAACAACAATGCTGTTAACTACAGTCTAACAACCAGTAAAATGCAACTAACATGTAGTTATGAGATATGAAAACATTTCAACCAGTAAATACATTGAATAGAAATCCTCTATACCAATTCATTCACAAGTTTAGGCTGCTGCCACTTCTCCTTGACATCAAAGGACAAAGGAAATTAAAACATAAAGACTTACATGTTCAGCAAAATTTTGAACAAACTTCAGAAAGAAGAAATAAAAATGTTTGTGCATGACTACAGTACTCGATTGCATTATAGTCCCACAAGGATCTTTGATTTATTTTTGTCAAAAACTTGGAAGCATCTTATTCCAAACACTATGATGAAATTCATGACTACAGCTACAAAGTATGTAATGTTGCATGCAGGAGCTAAGGATTGTGGAATACCCAGAAAAAACAAATGTGACCAGATGCAGAAAGATATCCTGACATTTTTGGCACATTGTATTTGGCATACGATGTATTGGGACATAACAAATTTGATTTCTGGTACACTAACGTAGTATGGGTGTAGGAGAGCACAGAGGTTCATCCCCCATGCAGCAGTTTGCTGCCAGTGAGGTGTGGATTTAGCTTTTAGCATTGAACCCTTTTCATCAGGACAACACTGTTACTTCACAGAAAAACAGGAACGTAGAAATAAAAAGAATCTGCACTCCCACAATCCTCCTCCTGAACAGACTCTGAATTTCTGTAAGTCCTATACATTTCATAAGCATTCATTTATAGAAGATGTGGAACTCGCTGTTGGACAAAATGAAAGATGAGTGAACTCTGCTTCAAGGCCGTCTCAGTTTCTCGCAATTACATCGTATGAATGATGGTGCGTGTTTGTCCTCGTTGAAATGAATAATGATGTCTCTTAAACAGATGTGTATTAAACTAATGGAGTGATAAACATTTCAGCTTCAAGTTATAGGCCACTAAATCTCAAATATACTTGGAAACTTGGCTTCATTTTTTAGATAAGGTTTCGCCCAAAACGTTTGTCTTAGTATTTGGCCGTGTCTACTACCGAACACTTTACGAAGTACACTGCAGTACAGTGCACTATAACACAGTGCACTAACATATGTAGTGCACTGTGTCGCTGATAAGCGCTGTATCAAATGTAACACTTACGTTAACCAATTGGCAGAAGTGACGGACGCAAATCTGTTCGCGGCACCCGCGAAAATTAAGCCGGAAGTGACGTCCGCAAATCTGCTCGCGATACCCGCGAAACTAAAACTGACGCACTTCTTACCCTATTTTTGTCCCTTGTGTTCCCCTTTCTCCAACCTATGTGGAAACTGCGACACCTCCACAATCGCGGCAGGAGGATATAAATAAATTAATAAAAAGCTGGCGAAATGGCTCCTCCTCTTCCGCCACGAAGCCAAGATGGCGCCCGTTCAGTGCGAGTAGTGGCCATCGCTTTACACTACATTTTTTGACCGTTTGCAGTGCGCCATCCGGGTACTTTCAGTGCACTGCATTCTGCTGGTTTTGTCAGTGTGGCGCACTAAGCACTGAAAGTCAGTGCTCGAAGTGCGCGGTAGTTGACACAGCCTTCACATACCCAATTTCTAAAAAATGAGGGTTGTTAAGATGTTTTTGAAGATTTGGGTTGATTCGTATAGTTGAAACCTAAGTGCAGAATATTGTAACTATTGCATGTTTTATAGTTGCTAGACTTAAACTAAAGAAGTGAATCCTATAGTGTGTCAAAAGTACCTTTTGTCCCTAAATGCACCACTGGATTAAGAGGAATTGATCGTCTGTGCAGTAGCAGAGCTAGAGCACAGACGATTAAGAGGAATTGATCGTCTGTGCAGTAGCAGAGCTAGAGCACAGACCCTGTTACTACTACTCAACCTATGTTGGGAATTTGAAGGTAAAGATGAGGAGGGCTTTCCCTCTCACAGAACTCCTCGAGGACTTTTTTTTCTTTGTTTGCCCGTCTTTGTCGCTTGGGTCTGAAACCTTAATCCTCCAAAAAAAGGAGTCAGGCCTCAAAATTCTTAATCCCAAGTGGGATTTACTTAACTCCCTCTGTGTCTCCTGAGCCATTTAGGGGTTGAAGAGGCCATCCGTTGGAATTCCTTTTCCTACCGATGTACTCCTAAATCTCAGTATGTGGTCAGAAAGCCACTTCCAGTCCATTCATGTCATGCCCTCCTCCTCTCCCCACGCTCGCCTCTTATGCCACAGACTTCACAGGATATTCTCAAATTAGACATGTGTGATGTTTATTTGCTCATAAACCTGTGTTCTAAAAATGGCACGAGAGGGAACTGTCGAAGGAAGTGATGGAGTTCATGACCAAAGACTTTCGACTGACAATAGGAACGTATACAACTATGCAACAGTAAGGAGGCCGTTGAGCGTTTCTCCAGATTCTTCTTCACAACGTTTTACAAGCAATGGGTGTATTATCAGATTGATTTGGTTGAATGTTCAGTTTACTTACTGGCAGATATTTTGCCCCACAGGTGCCTCATAGTATTCAGTTATAAAGACCTTAACCACATGCACCTGTTGAGCTACAGTTGAGATGGTTTCCCATGCTGGCAGTCCGCTGTGGCTTTCTTATTTCTCATTTCTGCATGGATGTTCAGTGTTTGCACGATGAAGGAGGTGTCTCGTAGAAACCCTTTCTCTTTTTTTTCTTGTCTTTGTTCCTCATTTCTTCGTGTCTTTTCCATGGAAAAGCCCAGTCAAGGCTGTGGCATGCTGCAGCGAGACGTTGCCGACTGACTTTCCCCTATTGACATCACTAGCCAAAAAAACTAGTAAGAGAAACGCAGCGTGTATAGAAAGAGGGAGCGGTTTTAAAGATTCCTATTCAAAAACAGGAAATAAAGATACTTCAATGGCCTCCGATGGAAATGAAGAGTACGTTTGTGTGTTTACGACAGCAGAGAGAGAGGGACAGTAGTCCCTTAGTCCTGAGCTTCCCAGCTCCTGCTCAGTGGGTTTGGGTGAGCAAGGAAGCAGTCAGACTCCTTCCCACATTGGTTACTGTCCATAACCACAGCAGGCTTTTTTTAGCTGAGGGGGAAACAGGGTGTGGATGACTGTGTATCTACCACGACTATATGAGCAAACAGTGGGAGACCCAAGCCTGGTGTGTCCAGACCCTAAAGAAAAAACCTTCGTAAACAACGCCTCGGCACGGCGGTTCAGACAAGACCAAGTGCGATGATGAAATGACACATTGGTGTCATTTCTCGCGGGCACTTAAGAGAACAAGCTGTACTCTAAAAGCAAAGGAAGAGAGGACTGTAACGTGTTTACTTTTCACCTTTTCTTTTCACACAGATTTGCAGCAGAGCATTGCATTTGATTGCATATTTTTCCTTAAGCAAATCCTTTGTTCCGTCTTTACAGTAAAATAATTTCTAATTGCTGTTTGCTAGTGGAAACTTTTGAGCTTTCATGGCAGTTTTACAGTTTCACGTGATTACAAGTTCCATCAGGCGCACAGTCTTTCTTTGTGACACTGTCAGCATTAACCTTCAGCGTGGAGCTGTGTGCTGTCTTTGCATTTGTAAAAACTGGTTAAGAATAAGGTTAGACGTTATGACTCATGGCACTTTGGAAAGAGCTCTGTTTACATATCATATCTTCCTATACATTCAGACAAACAAGAGTGTTGAGCTGTGCACTAATTCTGTCATGCAACTTTGAAGCATACTTCCATGGTGCTTTTTGGGAAACATATGAATAAAAGTAGCCCATCATTTTAAAGTCTGGCCAATTTGATGCCAGCTGCTTCACTAAAAGAGTCATTGTTGTGGAATTTATTCTCCTCTCTTGGTCCAGAAATATGGACTGCTGCTTCTGGACTTTTGTGCTGTGATGTCCAACTCAGAGCAGCAAATTAATTTAATCAGTCTTTTTTTTCTATTTTTCAAGTCTCCTAAACAAGATTGTATTTGGTGCTTTCAGTGGCTATACAGGATTAGGCATTATTATACATTGTGATACAATATACAATTATTCCCAATCCAATATTTTGCTTTATCATTACATTGTGTATCTCGTTCTTTAATATCTCTGGTTATATTTGGTGATTGTAGGTAAAGTTGCATATTAATGAGGAGGAATGCTTTGCGTCAACATTTAGACTTTAAATTTATAGATTAGCAGTGATTGACAATTAAAATCTTCGATCTCTGGTTCCCTTAAAAAAAAGCTTTTTAATTGTGTATAAAAAGAAGTTGAAATATAGGGATAAAATACAACATATATAAAATTAAATAATGTGGAATGTAGCAAACATATATACGTAATAAGAAGTACAACAAATATATACAAATATACTAATTAATCTATACATAAGAAAATACTATCAACATTTTCTCCGCCTCCTCGGTGACGAGCAAGAGTGATGACTTCAAGGACAATCCGAAATTATGAGTTAATGATGTTTGAACCACCTAAAAAAATAAAGGTTACTCCATAGATAGTCTATGTATAGATATAATGTTAATAAAAATAATTTGGTTAAATCATCCGTCTTTTAATTTCGTGGTAATGTGTTCAAACAACTTTTTGGTATTCGAGTGTAACTTTTACGAGGGACAAGTGAATGCAACCTTTTTAAGTAGAGGTGCCCAGCAGCGCCGTGAGGACACAGACTGCACCAGCCACAACAAGCCTCCACAGACTGTAATGATAAGGTAGGACACCTCAGTGTGCTTCATGAAAGACTGTGTTAACTCACTCAATGTTACCGACTGCCGCTTATAACTGTTATGTGGGGGAAATGACGGCTGGTTGAATTAAAAACGGACTAATTTGCATATATATTTTTTATTTTTTATCGGTCGCTGGTTTCAGATGCACAGTTTGTCTTCTCTTGGCTGTATGTTGCTACATTTTGTTATTGACGATCCCGTGGCTCGTTTTGGTGAATTCAACTGCTCCCGAGAGACTGAAAGGAAAACGGCGGCGCCCGGTGCTTCAGTTCCGGGCACACGAGGCAGCGTGCCTCCTTTGTTGACTCGCAGGCTGGGAGTTAAATTTAGCGCCAATTTCAAGCGTGGCGCGTCCTGTCAGGTCAGTGCGGCGCTAATCAGCGGTACGGGGGTGAGTATCTGGCCAGCTGTGGATGGACAGCTGCTATTGTGAGTGAGGTACAGTGTTGCGAGTGAGATAACGAAAAAATAAATAAAAAATGAAGCTTCACCCAAAGGAAGAAGTACTGTTTTGAAACTGTATTTTCACTGGTAAACGTGTTGACATTACCTAATTGTATTCCTCGTATTTTACCTGATTTTAATTAATAGTCCGCCGTCATAAAACCTTAAATACAACCCTCTGACTGTCTCGGCTAACGTGCCACACGGAGCACGTGACGTCAAGAGAAACTATATAAATTGTGCCAAATGACACTCCAGCCTTTAAAAGTAGCATTTTCGAGTCCTTTAGCGTGAACTTCCTGTCTACAATGTAAAGACTGAAGGGCAATATGTTAAGTGTTGCTACATCGGGGATAATTGTGTAGCATGACCTCTGCTGCCAAAGCACGTGTGTGACTGCACTTCTGAAATCTGAAGTTGTAAGCACGTGGGAAGATACTGACTCACAGGACCTGAAAGAAAAAGAAGTCTATTGAATGCTTTTAGTCAGTGGAGTGTGTGGTCTTGACAGCAGCAATATTCCTGCTGCAGTGTGGGTAAAAAAAAAGAAGAGGTAAATCAATATCAAATATATGTCACTGTAATAATCTGCTCTAACTGTGCCTGTGGTACTCAATAGTGATTTATGTTATATAACAAAACTTAGTTGTATGTTTGTATTACTCATTATTTTGGTAATTAACGTTCGATATTTTAATGATTTTTGGGGATAGTTTTGTGCTAGTTTTCTAAAACGTATTACCTGATTATTACTCTTAACTCCTCCAAACGAGTGTTTCTGGGCCGTGTCATATGTCCGTGCTATTTGCGACTTTGTTGACCTTGAAGCGAGAAGATCACACCATAATGGCAGCTTTGTTTTACGCAGAACAGCTGATGGGACAGCAGCAATGACCCACTGCTGGGTGCTGCATCTGTTTAATGGAAGTGGGAGTTAAGTTCTCCCATCTGTTCTCTGACGCGACCAACAAACCATGAAACAAATATCATTCATAATCGCACCGTGCTGGCAGTTTAACAGGTCATTCCCTTTTGGCTTGTGGCAACTTCTTATGTGAAGACGAGATTCGGCTGAACTGACTCATCAAAGGAAATGACACATCGTCTTGTCTTCCTCATCTAAATGCAGCAGTGCTCCCTCTGAGGTGATAAGTGGAGTTACTGTTGCCAGTTCATCAGTCAGCTATTCATCCTGACCGCTTGAATCCACTGAACAGACAGGCAGCTGGAGATGTGCTTTGTTCCCGCTCTGTGGCGGGAAATTATTTGGGGCGTGAAGGGGCGGGTCTGTGTGAATACAATGGTTTTAGAGAACTTTTTATGATCCCGCTCTTGTTTGCCGTGGGTGAGATTTGTTTTCCTTTGCAGAGGTTTCCCCACAGGGTAATTTTGCAGCCGTCATCAGTGTCTCAGGAAAGTCTCTTTTCCTGTCTCTGTCTTTTTATCTGCATTTCCTCGTTCACATCCCAGTCACACAAAGCATGACAATAACTTCGGTTCCCTCCGCTGAGCCGACCTGCCTTTTGGTTTGAGGTGTAAATCATACATCTGAGCAGCGGACCGATACAGTTCATTCATACCAGGAAATAAAGAGTAGAAAATGGTATTGTTTGAATATAGATATTTAGAGGGGTGAGTAAGCGCCACAATCTGTTCAAAATGGACATTTTAAAGAAGAAAATCATTATTTTTTTCCCATTCTTTAATTGGATGTAATGGTTAAAACTACTCCAGCTGGCCATCTTGATGTGGGCGGGGTTTCACCTTTTCCACCAAGGGGAAAAAAAGGCAAAGCCAGAACACAAGCACGTTGACGCAGGTTAAAGAGCAAAACCGTCGTCATAATGTGGCAGAGGCTTGATCGAGAACCGCCATATGTGCCAAGCTGAATATTATGTGATGATTGTTCCTGAAGTGACCCGTGGTTCAGATTGAGAAGTTGTCACTTGTATTTTTTTTTTTGTCTTGAAAGGACTCTGTAGACAATCTGTTTGAAGGTCAAGCCACCGACTGCGAGATCGGCTTCCCACCAAACCATGATGCGTGCCTGCGATGGGAAGTTGTTAAGTGTTTTAGACCGCGTTGCATTTTCTGCCAGCGGGTGACTGGCTGCAAATATTGCATCACAGTCAGAGTGACGATAGATGGCCTACATGTATTTAAAAGACAATATATCAGTTATCGATAACCTGCGTTTGTAGGTGTAGATGCATGATTTCTGCTATTTATTAAATACATTAATTTACACAGCGAACGACAGGTGGACTCTGTTTCAAGTTGTGCTGGGACAGTAAATGGTTAAATCCTATGCTGAGCTATGAATTGATTACTTCACCAGAGTCTTCTACCGTGAAATAACCTCAACATGGAGACATACATAAAGCTGGATATATTCCTGTCGCTTATCTTTCACTCTTGATCCAAAACAGACATCAAAGTAGTTTTTCAAGCTTTTTTGAACGGTCAAATATTTGAGAAGCTTCAAGTTAACATTGTGTCCAAGCCAGACAGGCAGTCAGCAGTACTGTCCTTGAAAGAGGAGCAGGAGGAAACGCAGTGTGAAATGAGAATCGAGGCTGTAAAAGGCAATGTGCTGCAACGCAACTGTAAGGTATTCTTGGATGTTCGCAGGCTGTTGAGCAAGCTGCGTTTTATGTTCGAGTGTGAGTGTGTGTGTGTTCATTCTAGCAACGGTTTGAATTTGGAAGCTCGGTCGGTGTGGTGGAAATAGAGAGTCTTCTATTAAACACTTACAATAATTCAGTGGAGCGGTCAGAGCTCCAATATATTTCAATATATTGGAGCAATATATTATTATAGCAATATATTTCGTTCAATGTGCTTCTCACAAACAGAACTGCTTCTTGTAGCCGCACATTATCTCGTCCCTCTCAGGCGTCCCTTTTCGGATGGTGCTAAGGTGTCGAGGCTGATTGTTGATGTCTGTTTGTTTATGCTTCAGGGAGAAAAGGCGTCGGCCGAGATAACGAAGCTCGTCGGACAGACGCTACCTTTGCTTGGTGTCGAGTTCCGCTTTTGCAACGTTGGCATGCACACAATGTTCCAGAGTTAATTTATCGAAACATTAACACATACTACCCAAAATGCTTTACACATGCACATCATCAATTGACGAGGTGGAATGAGTGCCATGGTGGAGATCTGTGTTCCTACGCTGTTACTGATGTGGCGTCATCTTTGCACATCTGAATTTACCTGATTATTCCTCCTGCCACAGTTCTGTATGATAGCCATCATCATGAGACATCATTCTCTCTCTCCCCGGCCACACCAAATGAGTGAGGTAATTGGGTACGTAGCTGTGCTCATTGGTTGCTTGGCCCGCTACTCGGGTGGATGTGGACGGCGCTCTCACCCGATCTTGTGCTCCAAACGGCGTTTTTCTGCCACTAATGATACATTTTCTACAACATTCTTGGGCAAAAACCTTGAACCCTCTTGTGCATTATGCTGAATAAATACAATTGCATTGTCCCTCTTTGACTACGTGATGTCGACCGTGAGCTAATTTAGCCTAACAGTGGAAGAGAGCGCATGGCCTATTATCTGTGCCCATCCATGTATCTGTTTTGTGAACTGCATCAAGCGTGAGTCCCAACACTTGTGCTCTGCAGGGGTTGGCAACGTCTGCAATACTTTAAAATCATATGTGAGAGATATTTCTTGAGGCACACCCAGCACAAGTGTTGTGAGCTGAAAATAGAAACCTGAAAAAGCCGCTTGCTTTATTCCCTGTTAATATGGAATCAGAAGACGGGGTGAGAAGCGGGCTTGCAGGAAGTTGTCAGAAAGGGTGCCAACGACTTTGTAGGTGTTAAAATAAATAAACTGAAAATAAACTGAATTGAATTACAAGCTTCCGTAAAAGCCACAAATAAAATTCTGCAGCTTGAACAGAGAAGTGTGACGCAACTTCACCGTCGTGTCCGGCGAGCAGGGTTGACGGCCGTCCACAAGCGGTTCTAAATCGGCGTCTGTCGGGGTCTGTGAGGTCAGTATGCAGTGTAGTGAATCAGCCTGCATGTGACCGTATGTATGCATGTGGTGACTGTTGTGAGCCAAGATCAGTTGTTTGTAGCGCTACCATGTGACACTAAAGGCCCCTACTGCTTGAGGGAGAAAGGTGTAGGATGAGATAACAGCGAGTCAGACAGAGGGTACATTTGTTTGGAGTCGAGTACCGCTTTGGTGACGTCTGCATGCACACAATATTAGTCAGGTGATACAAGTTGCATGTAAAAGAACCTGCTGATGCTTTACCACAACAGTCTGGTACTAATGTTGATATAGGAAACATCTGTGAACGGTTTTACGAGTAAGTTGTGCAAAGCAAGCGAGAGTTAAGTCTGGCTAATTCTGATCCAAGACCTGAAGTGAAGAGGACACGGTACAGAATCTTTAAGTTTTGGTGTTAAGCGACCGACTGTGAATATACAACGAATATGTTGAAGAGATGTTCAAGAAAATGTAAAGACTTAATACTTAGCAGCTACTGAAATTTAATTTGGGGTTTCTTGTCCTCAGTTTTCTCTTCTTTTTTTTTCAGCAACTAATCGCGTTCAGGTTGTATCCCATTTGTGCCATAATCTCTAATTCGATTGCTAGAATGGAAACCAGCAGATCTTTACATCCCGAGTAACTCTGGCATTGGTGGTATTTAAGCTATGCTGCATTCTATTTCGTGAAATTACATCTTTTATAATTTGGATTTAGGGAATTTCTCTGACACCAACAATGGCATCCATTGGCATGAGGCTGTCATGCCTTTTGCTAATTTTCACCATTCATGTGCAAATAAATGCATTCCCCCGTTTATCCATTTACCCTGGTTGAATCCCACAATGACATTCCAGTCTAATACTGGGCAGGAACATTATGACTTTGATAAGAGTGTTCCCCATCTATGCGCTCTGGGAAAGGGGTAATTCTTCCATCGGCTCATCATACGACCATCATCAAACTATTCTGTGTGTCAGCCTGGGAATGAAGGCTAGTTAGAGAGGTACGCTGGTAAGGCAAGAAAAACGCCCTCTTGTCCTTTTCGTTTAATGTATACTGTAGGTCACACTCACATTTTGTTACTGTTGGCCTGGTAAAAATGGCAGATATTTTTCATAATTTCATTTGTCAATATAGACATGGGTCTGTGTTTTTAGACGGGTCAGGTGGGTTGGCAACATCGATGCCGACTCTGTACTAAAAATGGTAAACCCAGGTTGTGCCCGAGCAGATCTTTGGTGTCCAATTTTTTTTTTTTTATTAACATAGAATGAAACGTAAACCTGATAACGATAAAACATGCCAACTCCTTTTGAATTGTAATACTTAGAGTATTGTGTCATGGCTTCAGGTAACGCATGCAATGGGTGGACCATCAGCAGATGCTTGTGGAAATCTTGCTGTCTCGTAAAGAAGACTGATCCCGGAAATGTACATTTAGCAAATGTATATAAGTGATTAGGTTTTTAAGTTCGCGTCATTAATATTTTGCACACAATTGAGTGACCATGGCAATCGGGACTAGTCTGAACTGGCCCTCTTTGGCATGGTTTTGAACCATATGTTTTCCCTTGACATTATAGGAGGAAACAATAAATGTCTGCCTGGTAAATCTTTCTCCACTGGAGAGCTGATTGTTGAAGTTGGACGTCGTTAAGAGGCCAGCTCGGTAAAGTGTCAGGCTGATGCCAAACTGGAGTGTTGTACCACTCTGCAGAATGCAAAGTGTGTGTGTGTGTGTGTGTGTGTGTGTGTGTGTGGTGGGCAACCTTTCAACACCAGGAAACTCCTGCCAGCTGGCTCGTTTTGATGACATGTCAGGTTGACCGATGCATACTTTACAGAAATCTGGGCCATGGCGGAGCCAGTGTGTTTAAAACTGTGACTCGTAGTGGTGTTTGTAATACAACTGGCTGTGATGAAGTTAGGACGATGCTGTTGGAACCAGAGGGAGAGGAAAAAGAGACGAAGAAGTCTACATCTGCAATTTGGCTATTTGTTTCCAAAAAGGCTTTTTTAAAACTCACTAAGGCATTGTTGAGGCTTAAATATATACTGACCGTTTCTTTGGCTTAGAGTCAAGTTAAGTTTTTCTTTCTGGTGATAAAACCACCAAATGAATCCCTGATACTTGGTTTTTAACATCGATATTGACTTTTTGACATTTAAATTAAAAAAATTGTATATGATCTTGACCACTATTTTTTTTAAAGTACAGGACGCTGTCTATAAATTACTTTAAACATATATTTATTATTTTTGTGTTGGAATGTCTTGTTGCCGTTTGGCAAAAATGTGTAAACCCAACCATAGTATGATAAAATACTATAGTTGTATCTATCATATTCTATCACCAAGAGTTAACCTCGCCGAGGCCCTGAACCAAGGTCAGGTTAACCTTGCACAGTGAATGCCTGAGCTTGTGATACATTTCCTTTCACGTTTAACAAATCCAGTCCATCTGTTGTACGTTAGTCCCATCTCTAACTGACCATTACAGACTTTCAACAGACTTACAACTAGTAACTGATACTGATACAATCAGTATCAGTTAAATGCATGATACTGGGCTACACTGTGTGTGTGTGTGTGTGTGTGTGTGTGTGTGTGTGTGTGTGTGTGGCTCCCATCACACACAGGAGAGCACTCTGTCCTAACTCATGACCAGCCAGATCAAACATGGGACTCATCATGTGACGTCTGTCAGCAACACAAAGCTGGTCAGTGCTCTTTGGGAATGCGGCCAACAACAGTGTGTTGAACTGTATATCTGTCTGTCTGTATGTTAGTTAGTTAGTTAGTTTTCTGTTGCCATCCATCACTTAACAGTGATTGATGCAATTGTTTGTAATGTATTAAGTGCTCTCAACCGATGCCCTGCAAAAAGTGGTCTTAAAAAGGTCTTTAAAGTCATTACATTTGCATTTAAAAAAGTGCAGACACCCTGGGGCGATCAATTGGTGCATTTCATCGAGCGCTCTTAAGTTTTTAAAGTGCTCATGATTAATGCATACAAAAAAACAACATAACTTTGCCTTGTGTTGTTTAGCTTGATTCGATGCCAAATTGCTGTGTTTTTTTTTGTTGAGGAGGAAGTGTCTTGAAGAAAAGTGGTTCTGTTTGGAGAAGGTGTCACGCAGCTATCCGAGCACATGTCTTCCATCATGTCCAGGGGAGAAGGTGCTAGGACAAAGGGGCAGCGATGGTGTCTGATGAGTTAAAGGTGGAGATAAAAGCAGAACAAAAGAAAAGAGGAATGATGGGAGGTAAAAAGCCAGGGGAGCAACAGATGTGAAAATAACGATAGAAGTGCAGAAGAGGAACAGCGGATAAATGAATTTGCAGTCAAGAAATGTAGAGTGAAATTGAGAACAGTTGGGTGTTTTAGATTAAAAAAATAGGCAGCAGGACAGATTGGATTGTAAAAGACAAGACACTGGAGAACATTGCGCAACGCCATAGTAAAACAAATCTAAATTTTTCAACTGTTACATGTGCTTTCCTCCCCAATCCCTTGAAACTGGCATGATTTCAGGAATCTTGCACTATTTTCTTGAGGGCTCTAAATCTAGAAGTTGG
The DNA here is from genome assembly GCF_023055335.1 of Clinocottus analis. NCBI lineage: Eukaryota > Metazoa > Chordata > Actinopteri > Perciformes > Cottidae > Clinocottus > Clinocottus analis. The sequence goes on from NW_027176240.1 coordinate 5,773,192, forward strand.
CGTCTATTTGCCAAAGAGCCTGACACTTGGAATGTAAAAGTATGTTGGAGATAATATGAAATGAGATAATGCTTTTATTAATCACACAGTGGGGAAATGTACAGGATTGCGGCAGCAAAAGAGGCGAAATGCACATTAGAGACAGAGTACAATAAATGTTGGAAGAGTTTAGGAGAAGAGGACTTTGAGGTGAAGAGGGAGGGATGCTGCAAAGAGGGGTAGGTCCATTGGACGGCCGATGGCAGGGTGTCAACCTACTAAACCTCTGCATGGTATAAATGAAGCATGCAGAGCTTGTTCGGCCCTTGCTTTAGTGGTGCATCTGGCCAGAGAAGAGGAGTCTGTTGTTGCTGATTTAACTGCTGTAAGTACATTTATAAAAGGTGGTTTTCTTGAAAAGTGAATGTGGGCAGACGTTGGTCATCTTGGCGTCTGCATTTATTTTGTGCGTTGTCGCACTTATATGAGGAATGCTATGTGAGGTGAAGTGTTTCTGCACTATGTGTCTCGTGAGTTTCACGACTGTTATGCAACTTTACCACGAAGTGGCAAGATCCGTTTTGTATTTTGTTTGCCTGAGCGTTTAACCACGCGTCGCTCTTGCGGCTGTTTTGTCTCAGACGTCGACACAAAAAGTAGGAAGAGGTTTTTCTACCACTTGAATTGGTTAATTGTATTTTTTTTTTTTTTTACTGCTTCAAGTACAATTTTGCAACCCAATTATTTCATTGCTGTGTTGGCCACATGTTGTCTGGCTCGTTAAAAAGCTGAATCCGGAAAGGAGAGACCTGTGGTTGCTGCCGATTTTAACAAAAACAAAAAACCTAGATGACGCCAAGCTCGACATGTTGACCGCGTTGAAAGCATGACTTTGTTATCTATGTATTTCAGACCCGGAGCCACCCTGATCAGACCCTGACTGAGCACCAGCCTCTCACTGCTTAACAAGAAACATGACGGCCGTCAACTCACCACGGGACAAGTAAGAGAAACTCTTTGAAGGGAAACTCTGTCTCTGTTCACGTCCATCAGGGACTCATCAATGTCAGTCTGCTGCCTTCACTTTCTGTGTTGGTCGCAGTATGTGGAACAAAACATTTGGATGAGACTCAGTTAATATCTATTTTGTTGATGGGCAGTTGCATTGCTTCACTGATACTTACTTTCATTGTGTACTTCCTTTTCTTCACTCTCTCAGATACAATGCGGTGTGGATCATTTTCTTCATCCTGGGCTTGGGAACCCTCTTACCTTGGAATTTCTTCATGACGGCGACAATGGTAAAGAAACATTTTGGGGCATTTTTGTTCTTCATGTTTGCATCCAAACAGACGGATGGGTGTGAAAGGAAGAGCCCGGTTGGTGGCCGTGTGGCTGGTCATTAGTCAGTTTAAAGGTTGGGCTCCACTTAGAAGAAGGTCTCCTAACTTTAAGGAAACAAACATTTCTTGTTTACTTTTCCTTCTCAAAACACCTGGTTTCACTCAGGATGGCTGCGCTGACTGCAGCCAGGTGGATTTACATGGCAGGAGCACGGCCTCTCTAACCCCCGGCTATTGTTTTTGAGCTTAACTTCTTAAAATGTGGAATGTTAGGTCCTTGTCCTGGAGGAGGTAATTGGGATCCACCCTCAGGGTGCTCAAAAAGCTTACTACTAGTACTACTTGTTTGTTTTGTTGAAGGAAAGTTGGAATAGCACTTTGATAATACATCATACTACATAGTATACACACTATGAGTATACTGCAACAATCGTTAAATGCAAAAGCTTTTCAGGTTTGCTTGAAATGCATCACATTTGCATTTGGAGACATTATTCAGTCAATTCAGCCAATATTGGGTTCTGCAACTTGAGTGTGTGTTTAATTGATTTAGTTATTTAGTTCATTAATGAATTTATTCTTCTTCTTTAAAGAAAACATTCATCTAAGTTGACAGTTAATACATTACACTCCTGAAGGTTAGAACTTTTAGTTGTTTTGGAGAGGCGTTGATTCAAAGACTGAATTGTCTGACGTTTTCTTAGTGTTTCTCTCAGTAATGACATTTTGTGGAACTGTAATTGGGAGATTGCTTTAGTTTCCTGCACTTTTGAGAACATAAAGTTCTCTGTTGTGACGCGACCGTCATATGACTGGTGTGCAGAGACGTAAGAAACTTGTGACTCCATACATAATTCGTTATTATTCCCTGCTGTTGAGTTGCACGAGCTGACAACCATCGTGATAACCGCACATTCCTCCATCCTTTTTCCGTAGTACTTCACAAGTAGGCTGAAGGACTCATCCACCGACCAGTCCTCCCCTCTGCCGGCCAACGAGACCTCGGACGGCGGAGACACTCGCACCGTGCTGGAGTCAAAGTTTAACAACGTGATGACGCTGTGCGCCATGGTGCCGCTGCTCATCTTCACCTGCCTCAACTCCTTCATTCACCAGAGGTATCCACCCTGCTCCACGTAGACTTCTGTAACTCACAGTCCCGTATCGACGTACACTTCCTCGAGGTGAACCCTTGAGGACGACATGTACAATTTGGGAACAGAAAAGATTCATGCAAATTCTTTACCTTTTTTTAACTTTTCCCGCTCTTTGTGACTCCTCCTGCTTATCGGTAGACCCTTGGTCACCACATGCCACCATACATGTATGTAACATGACGCTGTTCTGAGAATGCATGTCTGGATGCCTGCGCTGCATGTTTTCTTTAATAAAGTGAGATTGAGCGAGATCTTAGGAGGACGCTGACCACGGCTGACCATGCCCCAACACAAACACACCCAGGAATGCTATTTATGTTCTCTACTTCCCCCTCATCTTCATCTTCTTCACGCCTCCTTTCTCTTTTTCTTCTGCTGTCCCTTTTTTTTCGCCCTCCTTTTTAAAATGTTTTTTTTTTCCCCTCATGAACAAAGAGCTGCTTATTCTAAAATTACAACCCCACTTTTAACGTTCCTAAACTCTCAGAAAGGACCTCCGCTTCCTCAGAAGAGCAATGACCCTCCTTTCCAATGTTATCGGAAAATGTTAGTTTCTACGAATGGTCAACAATGAATTATAAACAACTCGTCCATTTTATATTCTCACGCTGCCTCTTTTCTTTTTTTCTTTTACACTTTTCCATTAATAAATGGGATTCATCCAACTTTTTTTTTAATTTACCTTATTTATTTTTAAACTGCCAAAATGGACATGGCTAATGTCCTTGGTTGGTAGTAGTGTTCAAACAGACGTGATATGTAGTTTAAAAGTATTCCTCTCTACGTTGCTTTCACCCTCAGGATTCCCCAGAAGATTCGGATCATCGGCAGCCTGGCGGTCATCCTGGTGGTTTTCCTGTTGACGGCGGTGTTCGTCAAGGTGGACGTGGCTCCACTGCCCTTTTTCACCATCACCATGATCAAAATTATCTGCATCAATTGTGAGTTTTCCTCAACGCACAAACCATCATCATTCAAACCTTTTATCAAAGTAATCAGCACAACAAAATAAAAGGAATGCAGTGAACTGGACATCATAACCGTCACAAAGGAAGCGTTTGTTGCAGGACTGTTAATAATCTTAATCTCATTTCCACGTCGAACTCGTGCACATGATTATTTCCATGTGTCGTGTCTTTGATCAACGTCATCTGCATTCATGTTGGGAAAATCCCTTTCATATCGGTTCCCACACACACATATACACATATTATCTCATACCACACTGAGCTTCAGGACAGAGTCTGTGATCTCACGACATTTGTTTATTTAAAATGAGTCGCTGAGCAGCGGGGATAAGCTCACCCCCCTGTTTATCCCCGTTGGGCCAGTCCTGACCCCGAGGTCTTCATGAGGAACAGCCCATCTTGTTTGAGTTGGAGGGGAAGAAGTTGTTGCCTTTTTTCAAGCTTTGATATCAACGTGGGCACATTCTTCTTGGTGGAAACACGTTACAAGATCTCTGCAACTAATTAGTTGGGATCAATCGGTGTGATGTTGGCAGAAGCCTACGAAAGAGGAGGGAACGAAAACGGTTGTATAACAGTGACGTAAAACAAATATTTCAGAAAGGATGTCGTCTTCCTGTTTGTGACAGCAGTAAAATAAATAAATGTATGGGCCTCTTGTCTGTCGCTGTGGGTCAATGTGTTTGTTGTGTTTGTCGCTGTAAATCTTCAATGTTACAGTGACGTTTGTCTTGTTCTCAGCGTTCGGGGCGATTCTTCAGGGCAGCCTCTTCGGCCTGGCGGGAATACTGCCGGCCTCCTACACCACTCCCATCATGAGCGGACAGGGGCTGGCCGGCACCTTCGCCGCTTTCTCCATGATCTGCGCCCTGACCAGTATGTCTCTCACACCGAGACGCCGTCAATACAAATATGACTTTCCACATCTTGCACGACTCGCACGTCTTGCCAAGTTTTTCTCTGCTTTTTAAGTGAAAGTTTGAGACGCATCCACACCCAAATATTGTGTTAACAGATACATTTTGCTTTGGTGCACATGCAAAATGTTAAGTGATTATCACACTCCTTGACAGAATTAATAAAAACAAATTCTCAGCTCCTCATTTTTGTGGATTTGTCTTTTTTTCAACCACACACAAAGTACAGTTGGGTTTTAAAATATTTGGGGTAAAACAAGCATTTTAATGACGTCACTGGGTGTTTTTTCTTCATTGTTGCGTTTAATGACAATAATTAGTTTCAGCCGTTGTATAATCCAATAGATGGAATATGAAAAGAGGAATACGTCGACTACGGAAAATATTTGCGCTAAATCAGTACTGGCATGAAGAAAAGCACGAATGATTGTTGTGTTTGTCTGCAGCTGGATCGGCCCTGCAGGACAGCGCTTTTGGTTACTTCATCACCGCCTGTGTTGTCATTCTGCTGGCCATAATGGCCTACATCGTGCTGCCCCGGATGGTAAGACCTCCTCCTCTGTGAAACCGGGTTTCATTTACAGTGTTAAATTCTTTCTAGTTCTTTTTCTTATCATGAGGTTTTTGTTTTAAACCGCTTTAATTAAGTTGTTGTGCCCATTTTGCTCTGATTGACCTTGTACCGTTTTGGAAAGTAACTACTTGGCATCTGTTTAGATTAAAGATGCATTAAATTGCATCTTTAAAAACACTAAATGTCGAAACTCCAATCCGTGTGGAGGTGATGGCTAACATCTGTCTGTGAGGATTTGACCACAATGAGCTCGCTTGCGCCCTTTTATCTTTGCTCTATTGGTTCAGTGGAACCGCCTCACTGTGGTTGTTGATTTTTCCTAACAGGAGTTTTTCCAGTACTACATGGAAAGTAATGGAGCCAGCCCCTCTGCTGACGAGGAGAACAATATGGATTTACTCAAAAAAGGTGCATAGTATGTCCAGGAATACATTATATTATGAAACGCAGGTTAATTTAATAACGCCATGTTTATGTTATGGCCATTTCTGAACAAATATAGTTTTTTCTCTCAGCCGATAAGATTATAATCTACTGAATGTTATCAGGTTTTCGATCGATAGTTATCTTTAGCTGGAGAGTTTGATATCCATAGGAAGCTCCAACAGAGTCAGATTACAATGTCTCTGCAGAAAATAAGCAGGAGTTTTATTCACGGGGGTGAAAAATAAATCCTAATATAACAAGTCACTTTGTTCCAGACGTACTATTTGAATCTTTTTTGATCGATTTGTAGCCTTAGTGTCTCCTTTACACCCAAAGGTTTGCTCTCTTTACCACACACTGAAAAAGGAAGCCAAAACCCACTGAAAGTGTTTGTTTCAGTTTGTGTTTTGACGGCAACTCGACCAGCGTGAGTCTGCTGTTAATCACAAGTGTGTGTGTGTGAGAGAATGTAATGGGAACCCTACGCTGCAAAACAATAGACGTATTTTGTGTACAACCATTTAAATGTGTCACTTGACCAGTGCAGTGATGGAGACGGGTTTGTTTGTGTCTCAGAAAGCCCAGCAGAGAAGCGACCCGTGGTGAGTCTGGTGGAGGACGAGGCCAAACCCACCGTGTCCGTGTTAAACATCTTCAAACAGGTGAAAGGACCTTTTAACAAAGCAGATTTAATAAATGCCAAAAAGCATCATAGATACTGTTTGTCTGCTGTGACACGTTATTATCCCCTCTGGCTCTTTGACTGGACAGTAACAAGTGCGGCTGTCACTTGGCGTCACCAGTTGGATAGAACCAGCTTCAATCTGATGACCTCCTCCCGTACGACGGAGTTACTTGATCCTGATTCTGTTCGTCTTGTGCTCTTCAGATCTGGGTGATGGCTCTGTCCGTGTGCTTCATCTTCACCGTCACCATCGGAACATTCCCGGCCATCACGGTGGAGGTCCAGTCGACAGTAGCGAACGGGGGCAGCTGGGGTGAGTCTCTCGGTTTGGAGCGATCCACACAGAGCGACACTGCTGCAGCAGCCAGAGAGCATGTCGTCTGCACCATCTGACATTTGAGAGGGAGGACTAAACCTTTAATGTTTCCATCCAAGAAGCTGGGGAGACCTCAGACAGTGCGGGTGTTTAGTGCGGCACGATGCAACCTATGAGACTGGCATGTCTTTAATATTACATTCAAGATATTTTCATTGATATATGCATAATAAGTACAGGGAAAAGCTTATTCTGCTAGGTCCTCCTAACACAAAATTACAATAAACTTGAGGTAAAACATTTTTTTTTTAATTAAGAATACTAAATAACATTGCTATACATGCTAACAGTATAAGAACATGTATAAAATAATGCACAAAAAATGACAACAGTATTGCACAATTGGTTTCACTGAGTGTGTAAAGTGCACTATGCTTTGCTACAATAAGATCAAGTATGGTACTCATGGTACGGGAATGAAATACCTTCTTACCGCGTACATGCACTGCATTACACTCAACCGTTGCTGCCTATGCAGATATGTGTAGTTTATGTTGTAAATACAGCCTTTATTTACAAGAGCCTGTGAAAATACTAAATTGTCCACAGAAAGCTGGATTCACACGACCCGGAGTCACAGTGGGGAAAAAAAAAGGAACCACCAAAGTAGTTTGAGGCGTTTCTAAGTGATTTGATACTTTCTGGGCTCTGCGATTTCAAGCTTATCGTCTCCACAGAAGTTGAGGTTTTCCTTCAAGCAAAGACGTCTGTCTGCAGCATCTTTGTTGTTTATAACCGTTTTGTTTGTCTTTCTCCCTTTTCTCAGAAACGTACTTCATCCCCGTGTCTTGTTTCCTCCTCTTCAACTTGATGGACTGGGCTGGCAGGAGTCTGACGGCCGTCTGCATGTGGGTCAGTAACGACACTCAATCACAAGTAGCGCGGTTCACCGTCTTTTCTCATCTTCTCTGGAGGTTCGGGCTTCCTCTTTGAGTTCAGAGCTCAACTAGTTCCAAGCCTTGTTGGTGTCATGTGGACCGACAGCTAAAAACTACGACGACTTTGAAATACTGCTGAAGCATATGTACAATTGCACCAATTTGTAGTGATGCCAGCGACTAATACATCAACTTTATGACCTCACGCAGCCCCATCAACAAATGAATTGGGAAATAGCGCTCCAGTTTATAAACAGGTTTTGCCGTTCACGATGACCACATCAAAATATTTAGTGTGATCTGCTGTTTGCTGTTGGGTTGAATGGCGCTACGGACAACAGACGCACTTGTTGATACTTTATTGGGAGCTTTTCGCTGCATGAAGTATTTACACATGAATAAATCACCGAGCCATGAGAAGAAAAACATCAGGCACTCAGGGTTTTGGGATGAAAATAAAGGAGTTTTGTTCCGGGGAGGAGAGGGAGCTTCCTTTTCCAGCACAGATCTCTTAAAACTTTGTCCAGGAAATGTCACACTTGCAAACGAGTTTCATTTCCTGCGATCCAGAGGTAGTGATCCAATTGAATCTGTTAATTCTGTTGAGTACGGTTGGTTAGTTAACTCAGTCTGACCGGCACTGGAGTGCAGCTCATGAGGGACGACAACAGCAGTCAGCTGCCCGTGGACGATGTGTGTTTATTTAACGCTGATCAGAAGCCTGACCGTTTCCTCTGAGATGCCGTGTGACTCAGTCTTTTGCTCGCTTGTGTCTTTATACTACTTTTTCCCACGTTTCTCCACCTTTAGCACCCATAGCAATCTGAACATATGTATGTAAATTATGGGGAAAAGTGTTGCTGTCCCTGTGGTTGATGTTGCCGTGTTTCTCTCTCTCTTCAGCCGGGTAAAGACAGCATGTGGCTTCCGGTCATGGTGGGCCTGCGGGTGATCTTCATCCCCCTCTTCATGCTGTGTAACGTCCAGCCTCGTCACTACCTCCCCGTGCTGTTTGGCCACGACGCCTTGTACATCGTCTTCATGATCCTCTTCGCCTTGTCCAACGGATACCTGGCCAGTCTCTGCATGTGCTTCGGACCCAAGTAAGAAATACAAACATCCAGGCACATGTGCACATGCAACACCACCTCCAGTCAGTCTGAGTATTGGTTGAAAAGATTGAGATCGCTCTCTTGTACAGAGTGAGTTATAAGGCATATATGTAAAGATAAGCGTAAGAGCTTGTCTATGTTCTTTGTATGTTCGTAAAGAATTAGGCATGCTAGGCTAAGCTAACCACTTTGTGTGCATACTGACCAAGTTCTAAATCCCCAAGAACCCCATTGTGTTTAATGGTGACCCACTAATGAGTTTTGTCCCTCTGTTGTCTCCGTACAGGAAGGTCCCACCGCATGAGGCGGAGACGGCGGGGGCCATTATGGCCTTCTTCTTGTCCCTGGGCTTGGCGCTGGGCGCAGCGGTCTCCTTTGCTTTCCGGGCCATGATCTAAAACCTCCAGTAGACCTTTTTTCAGTAGATGTAGATTAGACCTCGCCACGATCAAACACTCTGCCTGTCTTTACCCGTCGACGCGCTCCAGCTGAGTGGAGACGGCACAGAAGACTAGAGGACCTCGGTCTTCTCAAGTGTACAGTAGAGACTCGTCGTATCCAGCCGTCAACAATATAAGCGGAAAACGTGTTACTGAATATTTAGTTCCTCCTCCAAACTCTGCAGCAGTGTTCAAACGCAATGCCATCCATCAAAAGGGGTTGTTTCTCTAAAATGATTTGAAGAGTTCAGAGCTCAACCAGACGAGCAAACACCAAATGTGTAGAGACATCAGTTGCGGTGGACGACGGCAGAGATTCAACCCACACGCCACGAATCTTGAGCTCAGACAGAGTGAACGCAGACGGACTGAACGCGTAGTAGTATCAGAGGGCCTCATTGATTAAATATTCTTGTGAACTTTTTTAAATGAGGCTCTTAGATTCCGGTGTTCGACTTGTCTACATCATGTAAACTGATCCTCCAAAAAAACAAATGTTTTTAATGACTTTGCTCTGGACTGTTGCAGCTTTTTAACTCTGATCAAGCCAAATACATGAAGACAACATGGGAAAATGATGAACTTTGAAGGGAGGTCACAGCCCTTTAAACTGCTTATATGCCATGTGTAAACCACTTTGTCTTGTAAACTCACTCATAATGAATCTAAATTCTCAAAGAATGTAAGGACTGAATCCTAAAGACGAGGTTTTAATGAATAATCTGCGCCACTAAAGTCGCACCAGCGTGGGTCTATTTGGTTTATCTAAAAAACAACACTGAAGTCACATTTTTTGTCTCTATTGTCAGCCTACTTGTTGAAGTTTTTTACCGTTACTGTGTCTTCCTGATCAATTTTGAAACGATGTTTTATTGAACGCAGCAAGAAACAAGAATATGCTGTCGTCTGTGACGTGAAATGTGTTGTTTGTCAATGATTAGGAGTCTCATTCTTGTGTTTTCTCAAGCCTGGGACATTTCTCATTGAAACACATTTTCATGGAAGATAAGTTTTGTATCAGAAGTAGATTTTAGTAATGTTTTTTTAAACTTTACCACTTGGCTCTAACCAAGATAGTTTTTGTTCTAAATGCAGAGGAAAGAAAAGGCCCTGGAGCCTGTCAGTGTTATATTTGTGGCCTTTTTTTGATGCTCTTCTTGTAAAGTCTGCTCTAGTTGTACACTATTAGTCATAATACCAGCTGTGTACATCCTAAATGCCCGTTTGTTTAAAAGCACAACGTTGGTCTGTTCTTCCGTACTGTGTTTTGGTCGGTTTGGGAGTCACGGACCATTTAAAATGTTCTTTATTTTGCAGCTTAAAAGATTTCCATTATAAAATAAAACTGTATTTTTAAGAATCTTGCTCCTCCTGTTGGTCTTTAATGGAAATGAACTGCTTGACATCTCAGCAGCTGAAGAAATGCAATTATTTATGAAACATCTGGACACAAACGGCTCTCTTGGTAATTCATGCACGCTGTATAAACGCTCTGTGTTTCCCTGCTGATAACAGCTGATTAGACAAATTCTGCATGTGAGTGAATAATGAAGTTAACTGTCCATAAACGCCTCAGCGTTCGCCCAGAAAAATCCAGCTTCTCTTGGCAACTTCTCGTTGACCTTTTTACAAAACAAGGCCACTGATTCAGTAACTCTGCTCAGAGCACCAGGGCAGCTTTCCAGTTATGCAGTTCTAAAACAAGAATTCAAAATTTGTGAAACAGACTAAATATTAGACGTAGATTTCCCACGACAGTTTTCTCCATTGCTCCTACCCAAGAAAATAGCACAAATTACTTATTGGGGCAATATTGTTACAAGTAACTAAGATGTGAAATAGTTTATTTTAGTATTGTGAAGAACTGGTTTAGACATGAAAAGAAACAAACAAATGTTCAAATTGCTTTTTTGGCTATTTGTTAATGTGTCTTTTCCCCAGAAATAATCCTAAAATAAGACAAATAGAGCCAAACGACTTGAATTGAGAATTTATTCTTAAGGTAAACATTTTATTCAAAAATAAATTACAGGAGATATCTTTAAAAAGGCAGACAAGACGCTCTCCGACCCACTCGTCACATTCAAAAGATTTTCCTATCAGAATCAAAATATTCACACCGTATGTTTCTATGAACATCCATCCTCATGAAAAGGATATAAACTAGTGTAATCTACAGCAGCAACTTATTCTTAAACAAGCAAGACCGTTAAGTTGATCAAGAAAACCGCCATTGTCAACTGATTCACTATAAAATGTATACAAAGTTTATTTAAATATTTAATCCAACAACATGCCCGATTTTATTTAACGTGATCACAGAAAGAGACTGTACAGTTTGAGACTGGCGCTTAAGGTGAGAAATAACGTGGATGGAATCAACGGAGAAAAGCTCAAACAGAGGAGAAGCTGTTGAACAAAGTGAGAAAAAAAAGGAGTCCGGGAACAAACTTGAGTGAAATAGTTGAACATTTTTGTGAGATACGACTTTTCACTGATTGGAAGAATTAGATTTATCTTGCTGACTGTATCTGACGTTAAATATGAGGGCAAACAGCCTGGCTGTGTCCTAAGAATACACTACCTTTAAAGCTCACTAAGTAGTACGTTTGTTCTTATAATTTTATTTTTTTTGCACTTTTGTTTGTGTACAAATTTAATAAACAAGATAAGCCATGATAATTAAGATTTTTTTATTTTTATTTTTAAAGTTGCTGATCTCTGCTTTTTTTTTAAGTTTCACTCGGCCCGCTGTGTATTCATCCTACAGATATGAGCGGCATAAATTTAACTCACTCAAGAAAGAAAAAAGCGTATTTAGCAAAATTTTTAACTAATCCTTTCAGAGATGTCACAGGAGTATGAGCTAAAAACAGTCATCGCTCTTCAACTAATTAAGGCTCCCAAAAACAAGAATCAAGGTCTTAAAACTAAAGGGAACCTCCAGGGCTACGGCAGCTTTAAAAACAAGGCAGTGGAAGATAAACCGGTTCAAAGTGACAGTCCTCTCCGGCTACCTCACGAGAGACCGTGGCTGTGAAAGCAGTCGTCTAGTTTAATGCTACGACACAGTAGCTCTTAACACCATGCGGAGGGTCTAACGAGACACCGAAGGCCAGGTAAAACATTAGTCCTAAGTTAAAAACACTTCAAAAATCATCTGAGAGGCTCGAGGCTTCCTACCGTTCTCTTCAGGATCACAATCACACAATATTAAAGGGGAAGACGCAGAAGCAACCTGAGCCCAGGGTGGGATGGTGTTACCTGGTTAACGCAGCGTCCAAACATAATGAGAGAAACCGAGTGAGTGAATGGAGACAGGCAGGTGATCTAGTAGCAAGACTGGAGAAGAAAAGTTATATACACAGCTCAGATTTGTAGACGACGACGATTTACCAGAACAGTTTAGAAAAATCCTGTCCAGCTCGTCCATGACAGGATTATCAATTTACTTTCAATTCAGAATTCAAAATCCATTTGCTGATTATACGGATATAACAAAAAACAAAAAATAACAGACCCGACAACCACCTCACTATTAGTCGACTGGTCACTTGTGCTTGTAGGTTAATAAACAGGCTGAAAAGAAAGTAAACTGAGCTCTGACTTGTAAGACAAAACGATTAAATGCACAAAAAAGTGTTTCAGTTTGCATCCATTGTTGATAACAGCTGCCTACAGCGGCGTCAGTTTTCCCTGAATTGCAGCTCAATCCTGAAGCGAGCGCAGTCCGCTACCAGCATATATGTGAGGAGTGTGTGTGTGTGTGTGTGTGTGTGTCAGCCTACAACAAAAGACACATCTATCACAGCATGGCACACTGGAGAAGGTGGTGGTCCTTCAGGTCCGGTTTTGGCAATGCCACCGGCTTCTCTCCTCCGTCTTCCTGTGAACGTGCAGTTTCTGCTCTGAGGCACTGGGGGGCGATGAAGAGCAGGGCAGCTCCACACCAGCAAAACAGCAAATGAAGATGGACGTTTTTTTTTGGGGGTGGGGGGGGGGGGGGGGGTGGGGGAGGGATACAAGAGGATCAGCTTTGGCGTTGAACTAGTTACACAGTTCTAGGTTTGAACACATTGAGCGGGTCGGCAGGGGGGCGATGAACATGACGAGGAAGATGAGGAGGAAGAGTGTCAGTGAGTCTTTAACTTGGTGTGCTGCGAGACTTGTTCTGTCAAGCTGGCTTTGATGGAGTTAACCACCGTCTGTCTGACGTTGTCTTCCATATAATGTTCACTTAGTGGCTTCAAAACCTGCAGGAGAGACAAAAAGAGGATTTTGTGTGAGAACAAAGAGTTGACTTGTCAAAAAAAAATTAAAAAAGAAGTATCTATAAAAAGGGAAAAAGAAACGAGAAGAAAGTTAGGGAAAAAAAACAATTAAGGTAAAATAAAGAAAACTAAAACACAGTTTTACAACACAGCTGAACAAAACCTCTTCAACTGAAAAAATAAAATAATCAGTCATCCAAGATTATTAACAACCGTTCAGGCGTCATGTCTCTGAAATCCTGAGATGGGTCCGGCCTGTCAGTCTTCAGGTACATTCAGTGAAAATCAGTGTCCAGGGGATAAAGTATAAGAATCCACTGCCGTTGGACTGAAAAGTAACAATCAAGAAGCCAGCAAAACTGCAGAAGTTTGGATATGAAAAGGAAGTTCAACAGGCTGCCAATCCGGCCAGCAGCTAGTTTATCTTCTTGTAGTTGTTGTTGAGGGGAGTCAGAGCTCCGAGTCCCAGCGCCGCTGCTGATGGGAATGAAGGGAGGAGAGAGATGGGCCAAGCCAGGCGGCTCCTGACCGGCTCCAAAAGCGTGGAAAACACCTGAGAGGACAGCAGGGAGGAACGGGAGAGTTAAAAACGAGGAACAGGACTGACACTGGAGCAGGAAGAGGGGAGGGAGGGGATCCGGACACAGTCGGGGAAAAAAATTCAGGAGAAATAAAAAATGTTAGAAAAGGAAAGATGAAAGAAAACTGTGTTGAATTATACAAAAAAGGTAAAAACAACAAGGAGACCGGCAGCAGGAGGTAGAGAAAAGGAAAAGGAAATGATGTTGAGAACAGCAGGCAGAAGATCAGAGAAATGGGAACCAACACCTCACCTTTCTCACCGTCTTCTGTCAAGCAGAGAGGGAGGAAGAGACAAAAGCAGAGGAGGGAGGGAGAAGTGAGAGGAGACACGAGGGCTGCGTTTGTGTTGACTCGCAAAGACTCATTAAACTGCAAATAGAAAACACAGAAACACCCTGACGCTATAATTGTGCTCCTGAGGGCTAAGTCTGCAGACAAAGGCTGATGGAGCAAATAAAAGTGGCCCCTGAAGGAGTTTCAGTGTGGACGGAGCGCCGAAAGGTGATTTAAGAGTTTGAGAGACGGATGATGGGGCGTGAAGACAATCGTAAACATGCAGTGAACAGAAGGAAATAAAAACTGATGGAAGGATTATTGCTTCTTTGGGAATTTTTTAAACATCTAGAAATAGACAAAAAAAATAAACTACAGTAGAAACAAAATCGTGAATAAAACACTATATTGTCATGAATAATTTTAATGTCAATCACTTCAAAAAGTAATTTGACTCTTGTCTTATTGCACTCTGTTTTATGTTTATCGTTAAATGTTTAAATGTTAAATTTCATGCACCTTCCACCAGGACAAATTTCTTGTATGTATAAACATACTTGGCAATAAATGTTTTTTTGATTCTGGTCTGAAGTTTAATAACATTTAAGATATATATATATATGGCTGTTAACTAGGAAGTATAAGTATTGAATTAGACATCTTCCACCTGGAGAAAGTGCTCTTAGTGCTCTCTGGTGGACAGACTCTGCAATGTCAGTCAAAGTCAAAGTTTATTTTTGTCACTTCTTCCATTTGTGCAAACATGCAGAAGACTTGAAATTGTGTTTCTCTTCTGTCTGACATGAAGTAATAAAGTGCCCTGACAATTAGGTCTCACTATTTTTTTTAAATAACTGATCATTTTAATTATCTATCTAGCACAAATGACAATCATTTGCTTCCAACTTCTAAAATGTGAGGATTTGTTGCTCACGAAAATATTGAGAATTATTCAATTGAACACATTGGGCTTTGAAAAATGGCGAATCCCAATTTGTCATTTCATATTCTTAGACTCAAAGCAATGTACAGATTAATCAATAATGAGCTTAGTTTTCATACCTAATATCATAGACATTGTCTCTATATCTTGAACTTGCACATCTTTAGCTTTTCTGAATTGTAATATCTTGTTACTCTTCTTTCTTGGCTGACATGATACAGTTATACCCGTCTTGATATCTGACATTTCCTTTATTCAGACATTAAAAACCTTTTAACCTTAAGTGTTCGAGTTATAGCTTAAAGTACCAAATATAACCAAAAACAAATACCTAAATTTCAAATTACCATTCAAGTCAAATCTTTATTTCCTGCCACCCAATATTGGTTCTTGGTGGACACACAGACACTCTCACACACACACACACCCACCTGTTCCCAGAGCGCGTCGGCGACCAGATCTATGGTCGTCCCCACCTCCCGAAACTCTCCAGAGTACTTCACGTAGGCCCAGGTGCAGAGCGACAGCAACGCCACGCCCATGACCAGGTTAGCCAGCGACGCCAAGTCGCTCAGACCGATGAAGCCCGTCAGCCCGGACACCACGTAGGTGACGAACATGACTGCGAAAAGCGTGGCGGGCGTGCGCGCCGTGTTGAAGATGTTCTTGCCGTCGTTGTGCTTCGAGAAGTTGCCGTAGGCCTCGTTCAGCTCGGACTCCAGCTGGTTCTGGTAGCGCTGGCAGAAGTCGTCGCCGCCCATTTTCTTCACCGAGCGAAAGAAACGCACCGAGTGCTCGTGAAAGTCCTCGTGGAAGCGCTCCAGGTCGGCCGGGGCGATGTACGGCTTGTCCCCACCGCAGACCTGAGAATGACAGGAAGACCGTGTGACTGACAGAAGAGATGAAGACTGAAGGCAACTCCAGCTGCATGCATGACAATTTTTGCAAGGTTTTTTTATGGAGAGAATAAATAATTTCATTAATTCTGTCAATGTGCTGCTAGCTTCTTATAAACATGACAACGAACGGATCATAACTTATGATCACGGAGAGATAAATGCGTCCTCACCAGCTCCATGTTCTTGCCGTATATGTCTTTGGCTCCAGCCACAGCTGTCAAGTTATTAGCTTCTGCTGTCGCCTGACAAACAGATGATGAGATTTAAGATTAAATCAAAAAGTGCGACCCATAATTAATATGATCCCTCAGACGCTAACAAACCTGCAGCATGGACTTTGGGTGAGGCAGTTCCTCCCCCTGGTAAATCTTTATGTAAGCCTGCAGGAAAGTAAAATAATTCAGTTTGTTACACCAGTGTTTCCTGTACAATGGCAGCTATAGCCCAATAAGTACTTTTACTACTCATTTTGGGGGACATATTGTACAAGTGTGGGGTTTAAAAAATTAAGAAGAAAAGTTTACTTAAAACTGCTAAACATCGAAAGATAAATAATTGCGTATATGACCATGCAGTGATGGGATAAATTGAAAGTTTAAAGCTTGGCAAGCCAAAATCCAATGGCAGAAAAAAACTCTTTTTAACAAGTGTCACTGGTTTTGCAATGTGTCTTCACTTGGATTTTTCTTGCCATTTATGTACCGTTAGGCTTTAGTTTGTCAGTTTTTGGGAGGTTTTATCAGTGTTGGAACTTAAATAAAATCTTGCAGGACCTTGAAGTACTCCAGAAGATCTCTACATGTGACTTTGTTGCCTCCGATCTCCTTTTCCACCAGTCGTTCTGGCGCCAGGAGGAGAGGCACCAGCTCAGCCAGCGCCGTCTTAAAATCACCATCGATGTCTGAAACACACAAAACACACCTTGTTTGTCCTCTGAAACGTGACATTACCGTCCAGCATGCTTCAACTATCGCTAGTCTTTATGATTAGTCCATGTTCCTGTTTCCTCACCTTTCAGCTTGCCATCAAAGGACCGGTTGGTGGCCACCTTGAGGCCCGGATGTGGCAGCAGGAAGCAGCCGATGTTGGAGAAACAGGAGTGGATGTGCTTCCTCACATTCTGCAGCTCTTCGTGTTGGTTCTGTTTCACCTGAGTCAGCAGACAACAATAGACTCACAGTGAAAGTGTGTGCTTTTTCTTCTCGTCAATGACTGATGTGTGGAATGTGTACACACACACACACATCGCGCTAAGCAAATGTGAGCACACCTGAACAGACAATTAGATAAGTGGTTAGGAAAAAAAGGTGTGACGCATGTCTGACAGCATAAGTGAGTGCGAGACTGGCTGAAAAAAATAACAATGTGTCGTAAAATATATATATTTTTTTTAATCTGCATTTTCAAATTCATAAAAAAAATTTAAAAAAAATTCTCACTTGTAGTCTTTTGTTCAGAAAGTTGTTGCCGCCTTCCAGTCCGTAGTTGTGTTCATATGGATAACACCAGTCCCGAATCAGAAACATCAGGGACTGAAACACACAACCACAGTCACACAGTGAGGAAAGTGACCTAGGAGAAAACAATAATGGCTATTGATCACTTTATGGTTGGGTTTAAAAAAAATGTGTCCATATGTTTCCTGTTTTCGCAATTCTACAGATATGTGTTAATACTCTCTTAATATTACTATTATTGTGAAGACAAAATCAGCTACTTTCTTAATACAAAATAATTATATGAACATGATGCATGTTCAGACTACATAGCACTCAGACTACATGCATGCTCCCGGTCAACAGAAGCAGCCGGTACCTGGAAAGGTTTTCGGTAGATCTCTTCCATTGCCAGACGGCCGTATTCTGTGAAGAGCTAAATGAGAGAGAAAAACAAATTATGATCTGGGAACAGAAGTTACTGAAACTTTGTTGTTTTTTTTTCCTCCCCAAGAGGAAAAGAAGTGACACCAACCTGCAGATGCTGCAGGTCGTCCTCCTGTATGTTCTGGGAGAGGTTGTACACCTGAAAACAAAAAGAAACACCACAAGAGACATAATTGTGAGACACTTTAAAGAGAAAGACAAGCAACAGCATGCTTTCCACCAGACTACACATGTTTTTAAGTCTCACCTGCACAGAGCTGGTCATTGTGCTGAGGGCAAACACGGTGGCACAGTCCTTTATGGTGGACTGGCTGTCAAATGCCCCCTGAGTGTCAACGAGGAGCACAGCAACCTGTCGAGAAGAGATGCAACAGATGTAAAGTACTGCAGCCTGGAGGCCAAGTAGAGCATTTGTGTTTTTGCTATAAATGTCTATACTAATAAAACTCAAAATTCTGATATGGAACAAGTCACTCATGAGCTTCATTTCCACATGAAGCTCATCAGGATTTATCGTACTGTGTGTTTAATAACCGTCTACCTTGCTGCCATCAGGCTTGTCGACCACAAAGACTTTGCTCCAGATCTGAATTCCTGTGGTTTCCCTCTCGCAGCCTCCTCTCCAGGTGAACCCGGTCAGCGGCTCATCGTCACCGCCCATCCATGACTTACCCTGTTGCCGAAAGGTAAGGAGGAGGATACAAGGGTAGGACAAGGTGAGAGGAAAGAGGAAGACAAGGAAAGATGAAAATGGGTTGGAACAAAAAAACGGGGGGAAATGTGGTGTGAGAGAAGTACACGTTAATGGACTGAAATTGGCTCAGTTTACCACCTTTTCATTTTTCAAGCAGAGTGGCAGTGAAATAAAATATTGCATTTTAGAAGTATTATTTCCACACCAAATAGGCAAAAAACATTGATTCTGGTTTACTTCAAATGGAACACCAACCCACAGGCCACATTTTGGCCAGCCTTAATAACTAAACAGTACAATGTTGACTGAGAAAATAACAGCTAACTGGGATGTAGAATACTCCAGTAAAGGTCTGAACTCTTCTGTTCTTACTTGAGAGCTGATCTAATCCACCACAGGACACTGCAGCATCACACTCATCACAAGTTATACCATGGTCCTCTTGTTTTCACAGTGTGCAAAGTGTTAATAAATCACTTTGGGAAACACTCATTAAAGAGTTGATCATCCCAAAAAGTTGTTGTGTCAGTCATGATTTTAAAACACAAAAAGGTGAAATTAAAGCAGCACATTCTGACCTTGTTTATATTTCCATGTGAGGAGATGCACAAACCACAGATAGGAAATGCGTAACCGAGCCTCACCTGACAAACAAATACCTGATTTGCAAAGCATGAACTCTGGTTCTTGTGCGTCTACAATACGTCTGTGCTGAAGGCCTCATCCCTGTCTTATGACACAGCAGGAATGTAGTTTGTCATTTGGTGAGAACATAGAGCTACAGTCCAATAATAACACGACTGACAGTTGAGAACATTTACTTCTGGACGTAACTGAATATGAAGAACCACCATCTGAAGAAACACTATCAGTATTCATGGGAAAATGTGAGCATGTGTCGATCTGGTCCGACTTGCATGAATGCCCACGTTCATAACAGCTGTGAGCGAGACATTCCTCCGTCTTTACGGTCGTGCGTGTTACAGTGTGTGAGTGTAAGGTGATCCTGGCTGCTTCTGAATCACTAGTTGTTGAGTAACACAGTTGTTGGATGAACAAGCTTGTGAGTGTGTATAATGTACGACTTGGTGAAAATTAGGTTTGTTGTACAGAAACTCGTATATTATTATTATTATTATATTAAAAGTTTCCCAAATGTTATTATGAAACGCAAATATGGTGGAGATCACCTTCCCAGAAGGTGGAGACCAGTTAAACCACCACAATCAACTGGTTGAGTAAGTTTCTCTGGATCAGACCAAACAGGACGCGTTCGTCTTTGTGTCGTCACATTGAGACACACATGCCAGTGCCGGTTGTAATTCCATCTGTTTTTATCCAGCCCATCCGTTTTCAGAAATTCTACTGCCTGTGAATCTTGCACAACATTTAAAGTGCCGGCGGAATATTATGTTGTATGTTTACTTAGCTGTTGTGAAAGGTACCATCTGCACGAGGCCTTTCACGATCAGGACAAGTGTGAACAATTCCTTTTCTTATTCTCACTGAAACTATGCCCCAGGTGATGACTGACGTATAGCACCAGTTTGACTTGAGGGTGATTCATTTAAGAGCAACTGCATCTTGCTAATTATTGTCTATTTCTATGTAAATGAGAGCATCCCGGGCTTCTTTTAAAACTGATCAAAGTTCATATTTAACTATCTTTGCGATCCAATAACACCAGATAATTAACCATATTTTACATGATGAATATCTCAATATTGAAATTTCTTCAATGAACCAATCTAACCTAAGTCAACAACAATGTGAACTGGGAAAAAAAGATAACACACTCCAGCAGCCTTTGTAAAGAAAAATATCACTATTTATACTTCAGGTAAGTTGCTATCAGTGCACGTGTGATGTTAAAGATTGTTTTGTCCAGATTATAAACCTAATAATAATATATGCAGAGTCACATAAATCATGTATTAAATACTTGACCGAGACTCTTTCTCTTTTAATCTCCACAGGCATGTGTGTGCGTTGGAACGTAATGGACACATAATGAAATCTCACCTGAGTGTTCATGTAGCGCAGCATGAAGTCCAGCAGGAAGGACTTGCCCTTGCGGAAAGCCCCAGCCACAGACACCACCACCACATTCAGGTCCTTGACGTGATCCTGCAGCAGGATCCTCTCCAGCGCCGCGGTGTCCAGCTCAAAGCTGTGCTCCTCCTGATTGGCCAGCACGATCTGGATGGGCTTGGCCGTCTCCTTCTTCTCCTCTTCCTCCTCCACCACAGCCTAAAAACATGAGTTCACAATCAATCAGCTTTCCTTCTTGCACCGAGGAAGCATTTACAATGTTACAATGATGATGAGGCAGGTTTCACAGAGGAAACGGGGAACTGAAAATTACAACGTTGAGATCAGCAATCAAAGCGTCTGGGGAGAAAATAAGATACACTACATTCAGAAGCCTGACGCTCAGCAAAGACGCAGCAAGAATTCAAATATTTCCAAAGAAAATGGCAGAATTATTGTACACAAATAAAAAAAAATAAACAGTTTTTCTCATGATTTGATGTGGTAAACAAGCTGGTCAGTAGACATACAGCAGCACTTTACCTCTCTGTCCGAAAACCCGTCTGGTGAGGGGGTGAGGTTTGAGGGGAAGGTCCTTGGGGACAATTCATCCTCCAGGGATTTGGGTCTGGCTAAAGGAGACTTCTTCTTGTGCGGAAAAATGGGGACATCTTCCACACCACTCAAGCCTTTAGATTACCGGACAAAGTAGAGAGAAACAGATTAAATGACACTGGTTAGATAACATCATGCTGCATGTTAATGTGCAGACAACGGGCGTGAAGTGAGGAGGGGGAGCAGGATGAGAAGGCAGGTTTATGTGGTTTCATTGTTATAAGTTTGTTTCAAGAAGTTTAAGAGAAGGAGAAATGCCTCTTGCTGCGGTCATATTTTGGATCTTTCCAGTTTTCTGTGCTGGGCTAAATACTGTCATCCATTCTTGTCTGCACATCTAGGTCAAACACAAAAATAGCCTCGTGCTGATAATCACAAAAGGGCCAGGAAAAAAAAAGGAGAGAAGAAAAATAAGTTGGAGAGAGGTGGTGGGGAGGGGGAACAGTTTCTATGAAAGTCTTTCCTTTACATCCATGTTGCCACTAATACTGCACAATACCTTCCTTCCCTACACAGTAACACAACTGCAGTATAAGCAAGAGTGCTGAACCACAAACTGATGCACATAGGTGAGTAGCTTGTGTTTCAGAGACCTTTGTTTTGTTTCATCATTGATGAATTACTTAAAAGTCCATGGCGACGTCTTCAATAGTCCTGTTTTGTCCAATACTCAAAATATATTCAGGTTATACAAGACCTTTTTGAGGAAACTACACTATATTTGAGAACCTTATTCTTTAAAGTAAACTCACACAAAAGGATTATTTGGTATTGAAAACTGAATAGTTTTCTCAATGGATCATCAACCCCTCATTGCTGCTCCAATTATTTTAAGTGATTAAAAAAATGTAAATAACTAAGTGTTGTTCACCTTTAATAGGCTAACCAGTTCTCAATTTTGTAGTTTTCAGACTTCTTTGAAGCACTATTACAAAATTAAGCTTTAAACATTTACATTATGACTGTTATCCAGTTTCCTACAATTGTAGCAGAAGTACATGTTTTTCCCCGCTCCTCACAAGGTAAAGAAGGAATCCCTGGTGCAGGATTAAGATGACACTCCCTGAAGCACAAACTAAAAGTGGAAATACATTGGCCAGAAACCAGTCACTGAACAGGTTGGGCAAATAGCATTAATCATTGCTCATTCAAATATGAATGAATAGCCATTCGACTGTACCAAGTTGTTGTAGCATCAGTGTCTCCCACCACATTCAAATCCACAAGACCAAACCCTTCCAATTTGATTGCCGGCCTTGATGATCACACAGGACCTGCATGCAAGTCACTGACGTCCACACCATTCAATTACTCATCTGAAGAAAGAGCGCAGAGACAAAAAGACACACCCTGGACACTTAACCTGTTTCCAACAATGAGAAAACTAACAAAGAGAATAAACAGAGAATAAACTCTGCGAAGTCGTGGATGCCAAGCAAGTAAAACCAATTTCAAGACGGCCTTCAGTGAACACAAACCTTAACGCCACACTTTCAGACTCCTAAGTGCACAATCATTTAACCTTCACCAATTGGCCACAAAAATGCAGAATAGAGCTGCGACGAACAATAACTTGATAATTATGATGGATTAAACTGCTGATTGTTGTCCAGGTTAATCAATTTATTTATTTCTTAAAGCCCAAAGGGACATTTTCAAGTTTAACTTCACACACGTGAAAGAACAGCAGCTTACCTCACAATTTAAAATAAATCAACAAATCGTTTCAGCGCTAATGTTGGTAATTATCTAAAGGAAGCGCTACATATGAGATTCACAGGTTCTTCTTTTACTCGACTGGTTTAAACATCCAAACCAAATGTCTCCATTGTGACAGAAAGCAACAACAGTGTTGAGGGCACCAAGAGAGTTAATGCTGCTCTAACCTGTTTATTACAACCCTGGCTCCAGGTAGACAGTTACAGCAGCAGTAAACACACAAAACAGATGACACAGCTAACCTTTATCCACAAGTACAAACATAGATAATACATTTCAAAAGAGCATTTACAACTATTATAAATGGTCATTATAAACCATTTCAAATGGACACTGTATCTGCTGGTCTAAGCTAAGGAACTAGTGAAAGGAGAGTACAAAACAACAAGCTGGATCAATAACATACCAGGTCAACAACAAACCAGATCAATTACATACCAGGTCAACAACAAACCAGATCAATTACATACCATTTTACTTTTACTTACTATCGGCTGGTTCAACTATCAAACCAATATCATGATTTAGGTGATGTTCAAGATCCAGGCCATGACCTCGATAATTTTTTGACACATTTTGTGTTATTTTCTTCCACACTTCCTAGTAGATTATACATATTAAATATTTTGTTTTAGTGATGGTAATAATGGCCAATGAAGGCACTGGGCCATGTCAAGGAAGTAGGAGGGCCGTTATGAGTTCCTCAACAGGACAACTGAAAATGGGGCATCCACAAGATCAACTTTATGGCGCCACAAGTCCCCAAAGGAAAGCGGCCATGCTCTGCTTTGCCGTAAACACGGAGCAGTTATAGTAATCTGCTCCGCACACAGATTTCATCGGTCTGAGGCAGTGCAGGATCATAGAGTCTCCAGAGCACTTCTCAGCAAGATGAAGTGGCACAGCCTGCAGCCACTGAGGGGACCCGCACAAAGACACTATTCTGCTGGGGCCGGGAGGAGTCTTTCCTGCAGCAGATCGTGCATGAGTGTGTGTGTGTGAGAGAGAAACAAAACACAATAAACATGCAAGGAAGCACAACAGTATGTAAAAAAACTCATTATCTTTGCTGTTATATGCCTCCACAGCTACACTAGGGTAAAGTGGCACTGTCCCTGGCCTCAGTTTGCTGCAAATGAGGGCGGAACTAAAATTAGCTCTATTACCCCTTATCTTATGGAGGCACTGAGCAAATGTTAACTGGCCTATATATATATATATATATATATATATATATATATATATATATATATATATATATATATATATATATATATATATATATATATATATATATATATATATATATGGGGTTCGGATACTGGTCTGGCAGGTCCTTCTGTGTGGAGTTTGCACGTTCTTCCCGTGGCAGTGTGGGTTCTCCGGCTTCCTCCCACAGTCCAAAGACATGCTGCCTAGGTTAATTGGACTCTAAATTGCCCGTAGGTGTGAATGTTGTCTGTCTATATGTCTGCCCTGTGATGGACTGGCGACTTGTCCAGGGTGTACCCTGCCCTTGCCCCTTGACAGCTGGGATTCGCTCCAGCGCCCCGCGACCCTAATGTGGATAAGCGGTTAAGATAATGGATGGATATATATATATATGGTTATGCACAGCGGAGCGTATACTCATGCTCAAAGTTGTCATGGAATAAGAGGAGTGTGTATAGTGCATCCCGCAACACAAAGCATCACACACAAACGCACAAGTGTGGGTCTATCTTTAACTTTGCACGGCAGGAATAGAGAGCGGACGCGTCCTACATCTAAGCCCTGCGTCCCAATCAGCGCTGCCTTCCCTGGACTCCTGCACTATATCTGAGGCCGACTTTAATAAGTCCATGGACCACTTAACTTATCCAGCTTTTTAAAAATAGGAGCCATCACACTTTCATAAGAGGGGAAAGCTACCTGGCTCCTGAAAAGAGATTTGGTGGAGGAATGAAGACTGTGACAAACCTTTGGGAGTGAAATCGAAGCAATGTTGAATATTTGCTGATGCCGTTTCTTTTAGTACAATATTTCATGCAAGAGAGAAGACTGAGTTTAAGTGTTGAGAAATTCACTGGTGTGCACGGATCTCCATGCACACCGGCACCAATAGACGACCTGACACGGTCCCCTGGACAAGGATCAAGGAGGACAAATGTTGAATTGCAACAAGCAGACCAATTTTGGAGCCTGTGAGGACAAAGTGCAGATTAAGAGCCGCTGCAGTTAGTGAACGTAGTTGCCACATAGCTGGTCTGTATGAAAGTAGACATAAAGGTTATCGTGATAAGAGTTCGCGCCATATCTCAGTGATGAACTTTGGGTAGACCTGCATTCGAGTCTGGACATGGTTGGGAGAAAGGTCACATTAACAGGTGGGTGGGCTTGGAATCTGCTGGATTTCACCATTATATTAGCGGAGGAACAGGATATTATATTGTTTCTTTCTTTTAGGATGGTAAAACAATTTCGGTTAAATTATTTGTTTTAAAACACAAGTTCTGAGAGCCCACAATGATATTTTATTGGAACACTCAAAAAAACAGTTTGAAATTACGTGAAGCATTATGCCATGTTTGATTGTTTAAACAACTCATTGATTATTATTATTATTATTATTATTATTATTACCTTCAGTCAGCCATTATAAAACAGGGTGCTGGCATAAGTAACAGTTCAGTTTAAGAACAGTCATCAAAGAAATAGTTAACCCATTCACTTTAAAATGCCTGGGAATATGAATAATCTCTACATTTGTAATTCATATCAACTATCATAAATCTAGTAAAATGCTACAACACTGTATCGAGTCATGTTCGGAGGACAACATTAGCCTCACATTTACGTCGATAAGTCTCTGAGCAGACTAATAATAGTCATTTTAAATACATCCGAGCCATTAGTGGCATGAAGAAGATTAACGTGCTGTGTTTAGTTGGACTGAACAGAAAGCTGTGGGCAGCACAAAGCGGCGGGCTGCTTCAAACTCCAGAAAACCTCGCCGCACTTTGACGCCTGTGCCGGGGTGACCGCGCAGCTCCAGGCCGGGCCAGGCTGGCTCTCTGCGGGCAGACCAGGTGAAAGTGACGGCCCGGGACGAATGAGCCGACAGGTGTCGCGGGTGAATTCTGTAACCGAGCCAGAATCGGTTTCACACAAGACAGTTTTTTCTTAGCTCAAGTTACAAAAGGGGGAAGAAAAAAAGAACACGCTCAACAAAAGCGAAAACACTCAAATACAACATGTTTCTACCGTGTTTAACGTTATGTTTAAGAAGTGCCGTTGGAAGAGGCACATTCTGGCGCGGGGTACCACATTTTCCGGGACACCGCGAGTCTCCGACTGACAACAGAAGCTAACGGAAAACAGAGAGAGTTCCCCCCTTAGAAAGACAAAGGCGGACGAAGCAAAAACAAATACATTTTTAGTCCCCACGTTTCTCAGCTTCTTGCTCCTCAACCCGGCTCACTGTCACACATCTACTCGACAAGTCCAACTACGGTTTACCTTCGTCGGTGACTCGGCTTTTGCAGTTGGGCTCGAAGTGATTTCTGCTCTCCAACCCGCGCACCTCCGCCATCTTGGACTACTGAAACCTAACGTGGCTGACGTCAAAGGAGCTTTTTTTCTCTTCTCACGCTGTCTGCCGCCCCGAGGCTGCGGCGGCTGGGTCAAGAGCGAACTCCGCACTAGTTAGTATGCAAACTATTCATTTCTTTTCACAGAAGCAAAACTCCATTTATTTTCGAGTTCTTTGAACGTATCACGAGTACATATTACTTGAAGTATACAGCAGTTTCATATCCTCCATTTCTTTAACACTATAAGTCTGCTAAAAATAGTATTATTATATGTAAAGTTAGTATTTTATAGTTAACAAGCAAACTCCATTTCTTTTCGAGTTCTTTGAACGTATCACGAGTACATATTATTTTAAGTATACTGTACAGCAGTTTTATATCCTTCATTTATTTAACAATATAGTCTGCGACAAAATATTATTATTACATGTAAAGTTGGTATTTTATAGTTAGGAACAACTATACACACAGTTTTTTGTTTCATGTTTCATGTATATGAAACAACCTGTTACACTATTCAGTCAATATTTCAGCTCTTTGCACTATTTTATTCATGTTTACACTGTAAATAAATATTACTTATGGTGTTGTTATTCATTGTTGCCCATATACTTTTCATATTGGCCTATTATGTTATGTTTTTCCCCCTTACTTGTGTGTAAGCTAGTTGCCAGTTGACCATTTTTTTTGTTTATTTGGCAAAATCCACTAACGGCATCATTATCAACATTATTGGTTTCCAACCAAAGAATGGGATATAGAAATCTTGGGAGGAAATTGGATCCATTTCCTCCCAAGATTCCTATCTCACATGTCTCTGGACTGCCAGCACACTCACATTGTTCTGTTTTGTTTTGTTTCTGGCATAAGACACATGAGCATGCGTTTCAAATCAGGACATTTCATACAGGTCTCCTGAGGATGGCGTTGACTTTTCAACTACTTTCAGGTTGAAGTTGACATTTATAATTTTGAGTGAGATATTTCAACAAATATTGGATGTATTGTAACTATCGTCAGGTCCACAATGCAATCGCAGTTGTCCATTACATTGGTTTATAATGAAATACTAGCAGAACTGATGTCATTCCCATCAGCCTCAGCTGTACTTTTTGTTTCTGTACCAAATTTATCTGCAATCCATTCAATAAATAGCTGATAAATAAAAAAACACAAAATGTCTACCTCATCGCGGCGCTACAGGAAAAGTCAGGGATCATCAAAGTTAGATTAGACTTTAACATATGGGAACCATGAATTGTTTTGAATTTCACAAAAGACAAGTCCAGTCTGACTAACATATGAAACAATTATCATGTATTCTTTTACCTACCAGCACCCTGAACAAGTAATTTAGTGTGCAGACATTTTTATATTGAATCATCTACAAATCCATATCTGTGTATAGTCCATTTTTCTGCTCATGACGGTCAATCGATACGACTGGAAATGTCACAACAACAACTAAATGCACCGTGTCATGTTACATAGTTCCTTAGGTTATTTGTCTTCAACAGGTGTGTTTTAGTCAGCAGCCTCGGTTTGGTCTGTTTGCATTTGCTGCAGCAGTGAGGTGTGTTAGCATTGGGATTTAGATAATCTCAATGCTACCTAAACTAACAAAGCTGCTGTTTAGAGAAAGCAATCAAAAGGAACTGTTGTAGGTTTCCAACTCTAAACTCTGACTCGTCTGACCTGGACACACACACACACACGCACACACACACACACACACACACACACACACACACACACACACACACACTCCCATCAACAGGGTGAATTTAGATTTACATTCGAAGCCCGCCTTAAGTACCCCTGCACATCAGCCAATCAGGCTTTAGTTGGCTGGCTGTGATTCTCTCTCTCTTTCTCTCTCTCTCTCTCTCTCTCTCTCTCTCTCTCTCTCTCTCTCTCTCTCTCTCTGAGGGACAACCCCACATTTCCTGGAGATCCTGCTCCATCCCGGGATTAGCTGTGACATTTAGGTGCCACTGAAGGTCTCTCTTGCCTCTCCTGTCAACGATGAAAGTCATAGATACAAGATATTGCACTAATGGCCTTTTGCAGGCAGTTTGTAAACAGTATTTGGAAATTCAAATAGGGTCAAATAGTCAAAATGTAGAGGCCGACAACCCCCTTACTGCTCTCCAAACATCTTACTGATTCAGATCAAACCTTGGCCTGCTTTCTGGCCTTTACTTCAGGTTCTCTCGTCTACAACGCGCGACAATGAATGAGGTCACTCATCTGACGTATGAAGAGGTCAACACACACGCATGCAGGGAAGGAGGAGGTTTATGGTCAAAAGAGCGACAGATGGAAAATAATTAGTTTTTAGAAAGAGGGAGAGGAAGGAACCAGCCGTGTTAATCTGTGTCAGCGCTCTTCTATTCTTAGTCGGTCCCATCGGCAGCAGAAATATGAGAGAGACATGTGATGACATAAGTCTTGATAAATTTAGAGAGAGGGTCAGAGAACAGTGACTGAACCCCTAGAGCAGTGCTGAACTCCAGATGTGTGGACTGTACAGTATGTGTTTGCATGGTATGGAGGAGCTTTACTCTACCAGGGACACTTTCTGAGGGATTTATCTAAATTTACCTTTTTTCCCCCCCTCGTAACACAACTCATGTCTTGTTTGAATACCTGTCCCTTGGCCTCAAGTTGCTGTCAGTCAGTTATGATGGGCTTTGCGTCTTCATTTATTTGAGCTCAGGAGCTGGTGGAGACTGAGAAGAGGGCTCCCTCTAGTGCTGCCATGTAATTCACAATCATCTTCTCCAATATTTTTAGTGGCAAATATTGAACTTTGCAAATACAGATTTGACACAAAAGACGAGCTTGATTAAACTACAGAAATATTTTACTTGCGATATTGCATTATTTATTTTAAATACAATAAATTCATTTTTTTTGGTGTAAAAATGAAGAACATTAACAAAATCAGGAAATGTTCAATTTAAACAGTTAATCACTGTGTTGTCAGCTTTCCTGTATGTCCTCCACATGTTGGAGCCAGTCAGCATGTACAACGACTTTCCTCCCCCAAATAAAGACTTTTTTCCCCTGGTGAAGGCCTCATGCGGTCTGAGGAGTGACGCTGAGGCATGTTCCTGCACTGAGGTCAAAGAAAGCCGCTGAATCTTGAGGAATCTGCATCCGGACACTCTCAGGTCCTTCTGCTTTGACCCCGGTGTGTATCAAAGCTATGACACTGTCGGTTGCGCATTCCTCTCTACGCTCCTCCATCGGACGTGTCTGGGTGTGTGGATAATTTGGTAATATGCATCATTAAACAGAAAATAGCCGGGACATTTCTGGTTTCCACTGCTGCCACACGGTGGCAGTGTAGGCCGGGTTGAGTTTTGTGTCAGTTTGAATCGAGAGGCAGAGCAGAGTCACTCATAGCTAGTGGAGGGTAAAGATTGTTATTATTTATGTTAATATTTATAGGTTCGACCACACTTTTAGACTTTTAACTAAATCAGCATTTCATCATCATATTTTTTATCATGACTAACTTCCAGTTTGTTAAATATTATCATTTAGTGTAGTGTTGCTCGTTTATTAAACAACTTAATAACCTGGGCCATGAATACACCTTTGATCTGGTGAAGCTGATTTTAGGTACGATGCTGCAAACCTTTAACATCTAAATTAAAAACTGCTCTGCCTTTATGTATGTCATCAGTTTATTTATTTCTCCACTGCACTTTGTTACTTTATTAAATTTGGAGCAACTTACAATGTTTTGCTGCACTGTAACTTATCTACACCATTTTTTGTCTATTTCTTTTTAATTTTCCTTTCCTTTTATTTTCTTTGTTTTATCGGATGTAAAGCAATTTAAATTGCCTCTGAGTTTGTGATTTAACTGAAGTTGCCTCAGAAATCAACCTTAATGAGTCATTTCACAATATGCAAGATCCTTTTGTTAAATAGATTGATAGCATTTGCATTTGAATGACTAGAGAGAACTTGTGGAAACATATAGCTGTTCAGTTTTCAAAAGATTTACTTTCAATTGGATGTGATGCATTTGATGTAAAGATATGAAGAATTACTACTGTATTTTCTAATTATATTCTCTGATTTTTACAGACAATAAGTGACATGATCTTACATTCAATGCACAAAACATCTCCACAATTATGAAAGGGGCTCTTTCCTTATTGTTTTTTAAAAGCCTGCAGTGTTATTGTGAAACGTCCTATGTATTGGTGATTTAATATTAATTCCTGTGTAACCTCATACTTCATCTTTTCCCAAAGTAATTGCTTCATAGTTTACTTTATTCCCAGAGAACGTTCCAAATTCTTCCATGACATTGAGAGCACATGATTTTAAAAGACATGGGTCAAACGATGTTATCGACATATCATCAGCATAAACGATCATTTTGAAATCATGCACCACTTTCTCCTTTCTCCTTATTGACTCTCATTGCACGAGTCAATGCAAAAGAGACATTTCATCATGTCACATACAAATAAAACATAAAACCGCTTCACCCTATCAAAAGATGTTTAGCTGTCCAACACACAGATCTCCTCATGTTATTGGCAGAAAGTCTTCCAGGGTTAAAGTTCACCTGTTCCATGTGCATGTGAGTATAGGGTTCCAGTTTCCAAGCGCAGTGTGAGAACCTGGGCAAATAATTGATTTTTCCATCTTTTGTTCCTCTATGAGATTGTTGCAAGAAACTCAGTCATATTGAAAACTCACCTGTTCAGACTGTACCCGGGCCCATAAAATAAAGCAACAATTATCTCTAAAGGGAGTGATGTTGGCCTACTTGCATGAGTTCTTGCACTTTTTGGGGTTGTACCCTTGTGATTGAATGCAGATATTTGAAGTCACTTGGGATACAATCATTTGCTAAATAAATTAAATGTGGAAAGGAGTCAACAACAAGAAAAACAAGCTGAGAGTTCTCATTTTATTTCCACCTGAAGGATGGGACTTTATTACTGCTGTTGGTGAAAATGCTGCAAAGACAAATTTTTACTTTACTTTACTTTACTTTCTGAATATAAAAGCCTATTTGCGCATGAGCGAGAGACAGACAACAAGCTCCTGACATTCCCCTGCAGCCTTTGAACACCTCACGGTGTTTCCTCCACTCTGCAACATGCGTGTTGCCGTTGCTCGTCAACTCTTCATACAGTTGGGTTGCTGAATAAACAGCATTGCTGCCGGGTTGTCATGGTGTCTGATTGTGGAGTATCATGTCACGCACCCCATCACAGCCAGACGTCCCTCAGAGCCTGCAGCAGATCCCATGGTCGCCATGACGTTTACCGTGGCAACCACAAGAGGTTGGTAGAGGGAGGGGGGGGGGGTGGTGGTGTTGTGTCATAAGTCTCTCATGTGAAGTCTCCACACACTCACACTTAAAGTTACTTTTTAAGACATCTTAGTTTCTTCATGAGTCTAGAGAAACATATCACGTGTGTGTGTGTGTGTGTGTGTGTGTGTGTGTGTGTGTGTGTGTGTGTGTGAGTGTGTGTCTATATATATATATATATATATATATATATATATATATATATATATAGCTAATTTATTTGTAATCTTAATTTCCCCTCCCAAATCAGGTGCCTTCTTATTTCATACTACTCAGTGGGGGAATAAGTATTTAAGGTAAAAGTAGCAGTATCCCACTGAAAATACCTTGTTACAAGTGAAGTCCTCCATTCAAATATTGCTTGAGTAAATGTTCATAATGTATAAGACATTTTATAAGTACTAGCTTGAGGGATGCCCCTTTTTCAAGTGTTCGAATTATGCATTCAAATGTTCATGTTAAAGTTGAGATTATTACTATTTTACATAAATTTGAGTATTTAAATCTATACTGCATTATTGTATAAGACAATCATTATTGTTTTGTATTTAAAATCTTAATCTGAAGTAAACAACTAGTAAATAAAGATGTAAAATGTCCAGTAATTCCCTTTTAAATGTGGCGGAGTAGAAGTAAAAAATAGCAGAAAATTAAAACACCTCAAAGTACCTCATTGCTGTACTTAATAGAATGTGTACTTTTTGATACTTTCAGAGTAAACCACTCTTTGAGTGTTTGAGCACGTGTTGTTGGCATGTCTCTGCAGCAGCTTTCAAACTCCTCACACTGCCTCCATACTGTACTTATATGAGTTGATATTTTGCATTTGAGCACAAGAAGGCTACAACATGTGGATAAGAGGTGACCAATGGAAAACCAGGACTCGGGCCTCTCCAGGATGTCTCCAGGGCTCCGAGTCCTCGGGGGCAGGAGCCTGAAAGGGAAAGCCAGTGAGGAGGCTCCGAGGCCAGACTCGCTAACACGCCAGCAGGGGGTCTCATCACTCTCTCCACACTTCTGCTGTCAGGGCTTTTGTTTCAGCGGCATTACTTACTCTGGAGGCCCGGCCTCCCAGGTAACTACACTGCTGAGATGGTGCTGCCGGTGGGAGGGACAGTACACCCTCAGCCTCAGCACAGTCTGCACAAAATGCAGATCGACCAAACGATGGCCAGAGAATAAAAAAAGAAGAAGGAATTAACTGCTTGAGGAAGCTGAGGAAGACCGCAAGTTCTTTACTTGGATACTGAATATTCAAATCCTTTTCACAATAAAACAACCAGCCAACCTTTTAGGACTGAACACCCCCAGAGTCCAAAAACAGACCTATCACATCCTTCTCCTCTCCTCTCCTCTCCTCTCCTCTCCTCTCCTCTCCTCTCCTCTCCTCTCCTCTCCTCTCCTCTCCTCTTCTCTCTTCTCCTCTCCCCTGCTCTCCTCTCCTCTCTTCTCCTCTCCTCTCCTCTCCTCTCCTCTCTTCTCCTCTCCTCTGCTCTCCACTCCTCCCCTCTCCTTTTCTCTCCTCTCCTCTCCTCTCCTCATTAAAACAACAACAGTTTTTTTTCCTCCCACATGCTATCACTTAATGAAGATGTAATCCGTCAAGATTTGGTATTTATTTAACACTGATATACGCGTATACATATTGTCCATAAACCGCCGATTCTATTCATATCAAGTGACTTATTCCCCACAGCTTGTTGTCTTTTAATTCCAAGGTCGGCGGTTCGATCCCCGTCTCCTCCGGCCTGCATGTCGAAGTGTCCTCGAGCGACTTGCTGAACCTCAAGTCTGTGTGTCCCCATGAACATCGTAACTGCGTGTGAGTTGCAGTTAGAGCCAACCGCATGCGTGAACACACTCGGCCAATAAATTTAATTCTGCTCATCGTTATTTTCCTTCATCTTGTATTTGCATTGTGACGGCTGGATGGAGCCAGAACTCAAAACGTTTTTGACTCCCAATAATTTAAATTGATTCAGTTTGAAGCTAAATATTCAGACACGTTTAAAAGAAACATACTGATTGCAAAAAAAAAAGAAAAAAAGAAGTAAATTGTGCCGTTTCCTAAACAAGGAAATGTCATGTGCCATGTTGCAATAACTTTGATTTTACTGTCGTGAAAGCCATCAAATCAAGAGACACGTGAGATTCAGTACGACGAGTATCGGTATGTATTTTACACTTAACATCACAAAGCAATGAGACATTCAATACTGGCAGTGCATAAACAGAGACGAGCACAATAATGACTCAAACTAGTGTCAAATAATAGAGTTTCTTTCAGACGTGTCTCTGGTATAATAACAGGGTGCAGATTGTGCACCATCACAGCGTAGAACTCTGGCGTATCTGAATCCTTCGCAGAACGAAGATGGATTTTAACGATGTTGTGTCTTCTGCTCTCTTTCACACCTTTCCGTTTACTTCCACTGACGATTCACATTTTCCGCCTCCCCCCCCCTGGTGTCGTGGCATGTAGCAAAAAACAACAACTCAATAAACAAAGAGGTAACATGTTGAACATTCTTGCGGGAATCACGCTGTGTTTTTTAAATGTTCTCGTTTTGGTTCTAAATGTTTTGTCATTTACTCAGTAATTATGCTTTAATTCTCATGCCCTGATGATTGTTTACCACATTTTGCTGTTTCAAGATTTTTATCAATCATTTCCAAACAATTTTCTCTTTTCTTCAGAAACAGAAACTTTTGTTCTGCCATCAGACAAAGAGTTTTTTTTTTTTTTTTTTTACAAATTAAAACAACAATGTTTTGGCGTTATTCTTGTGACAAAGGTTGAGGTTCAACAGCATTTTATGAAATCTGAATCTCATTTAAAATCCTTTACTGAATCTTTTTGTTTTCAGCCTTCAGCATTTGTAAGAAAAGTAAAAAAATAACAAAGGGAGATTTGAGATTTGTAGGTTTTGCTGATTGAGGAAGCAGAAACAACTTTATCTCTATTTTATTTATTATTCATATATTAAGTCTCTATTCTCTGTCTTGCGCTTACATGTAAACACAATTCATTTTAATTTAGTTTTTTTTTTGTTTAGTTTATCTGGCTTCTTGCTCGTGGCTTTTGTCACACCTGTGGTGCTTTTCTCATTACAGGTATTTATTTGTTCCAGTGCTCGAGACCAGAAACCCCTCAAACAATATCATCATGATTCAGTCCTGCACTAATCTGGTCCCTGGGAATGCAGACAGAAAGTGGCCCACTTAAGATTGGCAAATTGTTCTAAATCAAAGGGCTAAAGTTCAAGTCCAGAGTCACTGGTGTTAAAGTCAAGCAGCGTTCTGTAATATTGTCCTGTTTAAAGTCATCAGTATTCACAAGTCCTCTGAGATGCATTGTTGTGCACAGATTGTTCTGGTTTCATACCTGCAGTATGTGGTGTGCAGTTGGTGAGAGAGAGAGAGAGAGAGAGAGAGAGAGAGAGAGAGAGAGAGAGAGAGAGTGAGAGCTGCAGCTCCAGCACCTCTCCCTCTCTCTGGGTGCAGCTTTGTGTGCCATCAAAAGGCCCTGAGCAAAGAGACATGAGCCTTAATTGTTGTGCTTTATCAGGGGGATAAAGGCGGGATGGGCATCAATTTAGGACGCCTTTATTAGACTACAAAGTGTGACAGACTGACGGAGAGATAATTGGCAGAGAGGGGAAAGGAGGACGGGATGAAAGAGGGGAAGGATGGAGAGACGAGGAAGAGAAGGGATGTGGATGGAGACGTATTTGATCAGGCCGTTATGGAGCAGAGAGGAGCAGAAGACTCAGAGGACGGTGAAATGAAACTGAACCAGATGAACCAGATGAACCAGCTCCTCCGGTTGAAGCTGCCCAGATTGTTTGGCAGAAATGATATATTATGACTTTTGTGGAGAAAAAAAAGTTCATTGCTCACTTTTACAAATCGCTGGATCCTTCAAAGTGTTTCACGTAGTTCTAGAATTATAATTCAGTCATGTGAGTGATGTGGAGGTTTTTTTTTCTTCTGAGCAGCATAAAGTTTTGATATTCCATTTGTTACACGCTTCATTAGCAGATAAAATGTTTGCCATGAAGCTCGGATGTCTACCGAAGAAGCGTCGCAATTAAATGTCTCTCCTCGACATTTTGAAGGATTTCCTGAATTTAAATGTTTGCAGAGTTAAGAGTCGGATACTTGCCGGGGTGTTATATGTGTATTTTAAGGCTGTGTGTAGTGTCAGGATGCACTGGCTGCTCACTTTTCCTGCGCGCCACAGCTTGTTAATGTGGCAGGATAATGTTGGCCTCCTTCGATTACATCTGAACTAATGTGTTTGTCTGATTATACTGTGGCAATACGAGGACTGTAAAACAAAAGCTGAGCCTCATTTCCAATCTGTCCTCTGCACAACACGCTAACGACATCATTTAGTTTTGATGCATGTTGAAAAAAGTGCTGAAAGAAATTGCTCAAAAAGCGACTTCATTCGTTCCTGTTCCGTCCGCTCCACCGGAGAGGCATTCGATCAGTTGTTGGGTTCACGCTCTCTTACGTTACACTGTCATTCCCACAAATCACACACACACACCCTAATCATCCCGGGGGTTCACACACTGACGGTGCAGCCCCGAGCCCCCCCCCCCCCCCCCCCCCGGCCCCGCCCCTCTCCTCTCCACCCCTGACATGAATATATGAGTGTTTTTATGTGTGCAGTGAAAAGGCGCCGCTGAGTTAAGTGGCCTTGTTGTATTCTGCTCGGGCTCTAACGGCTTCCAGTGGTGGGTGTGGATGAGAGTGGTGGTGGTGGTGGGGGTGGATGAAGGAGAGGCCTGCAGCACCATGTCTAATCAGCCTTTCTCGCCAGGGTCAAGACTTTCTGTCTGGGTCCGCGGTGCTCCCTGCCACCGAGGA
The DNA here is from genome assembly GCF_023055335.1 of Clinocottus analis. Taxonomy (NCBI): domain Eukaryota; kingdom Metazoa; phylum Chordata; class Actinopteri; order Perciformes; family Cottidae; genus Clinocottus; species Clinocottus analis. The sequence continues at coordinate 5,809,757 of NW_027176240.1, forward strand.
CTCGCCCATTCAAGCTCACAATGTCCCTGTCAGTCCCGACAACACTTCCTGCCTCCGCTGGCTCCAGCCCTCGCAGGGATACACAATATTTCACAGCTCCAAACAATGGCCTGTCTGCCTGCACCCACCATATGGTTACTATGGGCCACAATATTGACACACATCACTAATTATTCAAAGAGCTGAGAGGGAGAGGGAGCTGAGGAAAGAGTCTGCCGGTTGTTTTTTTCTCCCTCTGTGATGGGATGCGAGACCAAGAGGAACGGGGGCTCGTCCAGGCGGATTTCGCTTCATTCTTTTGTCCCTCTGTTCAGCACATGTTAAACTGTCCTTAGCCGACATATGTGGGACCCTTTCTTTCAGCACAAACTCAGCTATCAGTCTGATTTCTCATTTTGTCAACTTAGCAAAGTATGAAGCTGCCAGGATACCCCGAAATACATTAAAAAAATATTATGCAGGCTTTACAAGTCAATCAAATTCACTCATGGCTCGTAAACAATATTGTTTCACCATTCATACACACAAATCAAGCTATAATACAGTCCATTTACAAGCTAAGTGATTTTATTCCAACTCATTGTTGTGTCTTTTTTATTGAAAGAGACAAAATATCCCAGTAAATCCCTGAAAATATAAGAAATATTACATAATTGTCTCTCCCTGATGTATTAATAAAGTTATGATTCTGTAAATAAAACATGCTCAGTCTTTTCACCAATGAAGCACAGAGGGTGATAAACTGATATCATGTCTCACGAATATTTGTTATTTTATATTGTTTATGAAAATATATCTTGTCTAAAAACTGCCACACTGCTTATTTGTCTGCTTTTGAGTAGCACAAAGGAACAGCCCTTGAAGTTTGAGATGCTTTTGTTTTGAAAGGAGGACAGGAAGTGATCCATATTGACTGCTTTGTGTGAACAGGAGGACATCTGGCTACAGTCGAGAGGCATCCAGCACACCTCTGTCCAGCATATGCCTGTTCTTATTCCCACCGGAGCGCCCTAATGGAGCAGCAAATAATACGAATGACGTGATCTGTGACCGCTGCCACGAAGTAGAAGTCACAGAGAGAAAGAGCGCAAGAGCAGACAGAAAGGTCAGCAGAACATTTGAATATTCTGTGTTTGCTTCGACTCCTGCCGGGATAAATAAACACTTTCAGGCGTCACCAACTCAAACAGACACACATTGAACAAACTAGCCTGGAGACATTTAGACAACAAATGACCCAACCACAGTTTGTGCCTTTTAGGTTTTACCGTCGTTAGTTACTTAGTTAATCTATGAGTTGACTGTCAACACAACCAAAGACATTACAACGAAAAGCTCCCCAACTGCATCACCAACAATCAAGAAGTCTGTACAACGAAATGCCAGTAACCACCCAGATAGGGTGCAAAATAGTACAATAACCAACACAGTATAGCACCAGTTCTTTCAATAATTATAATGATGTAATGTAACATAAGGACTTGTTCTGACCCCTTCTCACACTGCGGTCCTCAGCCCTGTTATGTCGCAGCTTACAATAGATAAAATACAATTGTTTGCTTTTTCCAAACTCAGTTTATTATAATTACCCGTTATCTGCTCTAGTGTGAAATTGTTCTCTGATTGTTTAATTGAGCTTCAGTGTGTTATTATGATCTACCTATGTTCAATATAATCTATGAAACACACTGTTCTAAATACTTTTTCATCACATCCTTAGCGGGAGGGGAACTTGTTTTCAAAATGGCATAACCACTTATTCTTGTATTCAAATCTTAGAAATTGTTTCAGATCCAGTAGCTTTTATACACTTTGCATTTCTACAGTTTAGGGTAATCAAACTGCAGTGTAAAAATACTATATATTGTTGTTAATTACATATTGTACACTATTGTACGGGACTGAACAATGCATTCAATATGGTTTTCTGTCTTGGCTTTGTTGCCATCCTTACATCAAAAGCTGCCGGGATGGTTGTCTGTATGTTAATTGTCAGAATTATGAAATGCACTTGCAAGTTTACAGCTGCTGTACAACATTTGATCACATCATAATAATGTGTATGTATATATTGAGCTTGAACTCTAGGCTGTATAGCTCCGTTATAAGCAGGACTGTGCTCGAGAGGGATGAAGACCTGGTCACTGCGATTACTCTGAGCAGCGTGCATGCAGATGATGGACGGCAAACAGTCCTCACAGTCACACTGGAATCCCTGGAGTAACAGGGAAGTACATTTACTGCCCTGCTAAAGTATTTCCACTGTACAAAGACTAAGGCATGGGGAAGGAGATGGCATGGAAAGAGTTCCAGGTGTCTGCCTTTTATGAGGGGTTGAAAAGGGAAAATACAAGAAAAGGGGAGTGGTATGTCTTTTCTCATTTGAATATTTACATTAGTTTTATTATATAAATTATGATATTTGTTTTACATATTTGTTTTGTGTTTGTATGACCTTGCACTATGGGCCTGTTGCATTTCAATTAAACGCAGCGGTTTTATATTTCATGGACTAATGTCTACATGGGAATCCTTTTAGTGAACCGTAAAGATATATTTAATTGAAGTAATTCAGTAACAGCAATTTAAATGTTCATAAGTAGGAAAACTGTAATAGAATAGGTTATTATAAATAAGTCAAGTACTTGATAATCTGTCTGCCACTACAATATAATGGTAATCAGTAAACAGTGGGATACACTTGATTCATAAAGAGCTCTTCATCATAGATGTGTGGCTTTTCTCAAACTGAGACTCGAGAATACAACAGGAGTATATTGAAGTCGAGGGTGCTGAAAACAGAGTGGATTTTCAGCACCTTGGACAGCATTAATAATGCTGCAATTGTATTGGCTGTCAGTGAGTTCCCTCTTCAGCCCCAGCACTGATTACTGTTCACACTCACAAGTACGCTGGGAATCAAAACCAGAAGTTCTACCGCGCAGATTGCTGCTCATATTCATGGACTCAGTTTCAGAAAGCAGGTTTGGCGAAAACTGATGTTACTTCACCCCGATGTGAGGGAAAACTTACAAAACAAACTTTTTATTTCAAAAAGAGACGTAACTTAAAGGCTGGGTCCGCTACCATGGAACGGTAGTCAGTGTCGACCATCAAAAGATCTACATGTTATCCTTTTTTCCTTGATTAATGTCATCCATAGTTTCTTTTTTCTCCTAAAAATCCCACAATTCAAATGATTAGGAAATGAAAGATTGCATTCTTTATACCCCTAGACACAAGCATCAGCATGAATTCACTCGTCTTCCAGTATCTTCCCAAGAAGTTCCCAATGCGACCGAGTCTACTGGCTCACTACCGCGCCCCTTGTAGACGCCCCAGTCTGTCCCCGCCACGCTGCCCCCTGAGTGGTGGGAATGTGCTCCTGTGCAGCAGGCCATGACAGGCCCATGTTGGGACAGGCCTCAGCGCTCCACTCCACAGAGCAATTGATTGACAGCCCTCACTGAGGGAGGTGGGATTCCTCATCTGTCCGTCAGACTGACGCTGGAGATGAAGATGCGATGTAAAGGATCGTGGGGACTGGCGACACGTTATGAGACAGTGGTTCCTCCTGTTCCTCTCCTTCTGGGCAGCTAGGTAACGTTAGCTTGTTGGCTAAGGGGTGAAGGTTGCCACAGGTCCAGATGTTCCTGAGGTTTCCGATCCTTCGCCCAGCTCACTGTGATGTGCTGTGCCACATCTGTCCGGGCAGAGGTGTGCCATATTGCTACCCATCTGCCACATGGTACACCCATGCGCACACACACCCATGCACATACACACACACACACACACAGACAGACAGAAACAGAGGGACACACATGCAGCGTGCCCAGAAACTGCCCATTTTAACCGGGGCCATAAATAGTGTAATTCATGGGTGTGAAACAGCGGGTTTTTAAGAGCGCTCAGAGGAACGGAGCGGAGCTGGAACCTTTGGCAGCTGACGGACAGATTTTCTGTTCCTGGTAGCCACATGAAACTCTGTGAACTGCACACTGAACACACTGAGACAGGGAGGCGATGAAGACCTGCTGGTAGATGAAAATGAGAGTCAAACCATCATTGTGTATCTCTTTCTTTCCCTTTGAATTTCTCCGTCCTTGTGCGTCTCGCCATCTGTCTCCTCTCGCTCTGCAGCTCGGTCTCTCTTTTTGTCTCGCCTCTGTCCTCTTTTTGAGCCAGGGGGGCGGTATCGAAACGAATGTCACCCCTGTCCCAATGTTACTTAGGGGAAATTGACTCTTTAGCCTCGATGCCGTTGGCGGCCATATGCTGATGTTTTCATATTCCAGAGAAAGGAGGAGAGGGAGTCGTAAAGGCTGCTTAAGTCAGAATTACAACCCTGGCTACCACTGGTGAGGAGAGGGAGAGGCCCCTTCTGTCACACCTCGAGCACTGTTAAAGCCCCAATCCCTCAGTCCTAGAAAGTGCCACGGGCTCCTGAAGTACCACATTAACACTGTCTGTTCACTGAAAGTTAGACATCTTTTTACGTCGCTCCATTGAGAGATGATTCAGTCTAATTCATGGCTTGTGAGGCAGCATGTTTAGCTTCTCGTTCTTATTAAACATTCACAACTGGGTGGTTTGGCTACTCTGCTGATTGTGGCTTCAGGAGACATCAGTGTCTTCCTCAGCACGGGCCGTAGAGCTATAGGCAGCGTTTCAAGCTTATCTATATTTCATGCTTTTATCTGCTCTCGGCGTTTAATTAGGCAGTTAGCGGCTCGTTAAATTCTATTGAGAGCAAACTTTTACCTCGTTGCAAAGTTGTGCTGATGTTGAGCTTTTCCAGGGCGATGCAGGGTTTTGATTACCTTGCATCCACAGTGTCATAAGTTATTATTGAGTTATGCCATCTTTGTTGTTTTATCACCTCATTTTTTTTTGAAGGGGAATATTCTCCTCTGACGTTTTTCGCTTCTTATTGAGACAGACGGAGGAATAAATATGCATTAAACTGGAGTCTCAAGTACAACAAGCAAGAATTTAGCAATCATCAAATCAGCTATAAAAGGATTGTTTTGCCACTTGGGGGCAGCGGAACTATGCTGTGAACACAACACTGACATATTATCATCTTTTAAGATTAATAAATAATTGTTAGCAAACAGGTGTCGTCTCTTTTCCCATTCGCCAGACAAGGAACAGCTTTAGCTGTAGCGTTAGCTGTAGGTTGTGTGAAATTATTGATTACAGCTGCTTTAAAGATATGTTGTACACTGACATACAAATACATGGATATGAATTGTGTGTAGTTTGTCAAGGTCAGATACAAGCAAATGGTCAAGTAGCTCTCAGTTGAATGTGCCATAATTCTGAAGTTCAAATTACCTGGACTCCAACTCTTGTCCTGGGAGCAGGTAGTTATTCTGGGCTGCTTGGTGTCCTTTCTTTGCTTTGTTGTTATGGCCCACTGTTAGCAGATGGACTTCCAAACCAAACTGCCAACCTGCTGCTCATAACAAAATGACAAAAATGACATGTGCCGACCTCTGGTATAGCAGAGAGAGAGAGAGAGAGAGAGACAGAGAGAGAGAGAGAGAGAGAGAGAGAGAGAGAGAGAGAGAGAGAGAGAGAGAGAGAGAGAGAGAGAGAGAGCGAGAGAGCCATGCTTTGCCTCGCTCCATGGTTCGGCCTGCAGCAACTTTCCAACGTGAGGCCTGTCAGTGGACCTACGGGTCCCGTGTGAGCCAATCAGGGCTGTTATGTAAGTGCAGGGTGTTTGAAAATGGCCGTGGCCGGCCAGTCGTATACGGCTTGTTGCTGATAATCGGCGGCGTGGCGTGGTGCGGCGTGCGGCTGACAGATGCCTGCTCCAGCTGGTACAGGGGGGGTTTATCGCCCGGTTGGAACGCGGGTCCTCACACCCCTCCACTGTGCTGGCCACCGTCGCCGTGTTTAATGAGTCACGAATTGCCTGTTTGTCTTCTGCTCCCTGCTGTTTCTGCACTCCCGCTTCCAGAACAATCCCTGAAACACATGCTGCTGCGCTCCGCAGAGCAGCCAGACAGGCAGGCTCAGCCAAACTGTTATAAAGAACAAAGTTGTCATTTTTTATTTCTTCCTTCTTTTGGTCGTTTTTTTTCCCTTCTTCTTCTTGGGTGTTCATCTGAGAGAGAGGGAACGGCTCGCTCTGTAATAAAGCTGCCTTTTCAGATGCTGCGCCTGACCTCGCCAATATGGCTACCCCGAGAAACCAGTGCCCATTTGAAGCCCCTGACAAATACATAAATGGCTCTATAATTGGGCCGCTTTGTTGTGCGAGGTGCTGGCTCGTCTGAAAGTGCCGTTCAACACTTTGTGGTAAATGGAGTTACATTACGACAACACATGGCAGTTGCTAAAGGAGCAGAAACTGGCACACTGATAAGACATAAGCAGGTGGTGTTGACACAGAAATGGTTTTGTTTTAAGTCACTAGAAAACCACAATTTGAAAAAAAAAGAAGAGTTCTCTGCGACAACTAAGCAGATCACAAATTCATGTCCAGGCCAGCGACAGAGCTGTGTGACTCTGCAAGAGAGGAAGGATCCGCTGTCCAAGTAAACACACGGAGACGCTTGGATGACCATCAAATGGACCAGAGTGCACACACACACCACACACACATACACACACACACACACACACACACACATATAGAGAAACTCGCGTGCACACACACACACACAGACACACAGACGTACAGACACACGTACACAGTCACAGAAGGGGTGTTTGTAGCCTGTGTTTGGGGATGTTCTGCAAGCTGCCCAGAGCTTTGCCTTAATCTCACCTGTTTAATCTGCAAGGTTGGGTGGCAGCTTCTGTAACAGGAACAGGTGGCTCCAACAACTTAGACACGCCGTTCTGGAAACATTGATTAAAGCTCCAATCAGATTTTTTTTCAGCGTATTAATTGGAAATTTATGCTTTTATAATGTCGAGGGGAAATTACTTTGAAGGAAAAGAAACTTTTTCGCGCTTCTCAGTAAAGTTTATCTCTGTTTTATTATTATGGACTATACGTTCACGAACTGGGCATTAAGTGAGCTTTTCACTTTCCATTTGTTGAACTGTGTCGTGGAATCTATGCAAAACCGAAGCATCCAAAGCATTTGTCCACTTTTGTAAAATAAGGACACACACACACACACACACACACACACACACACACACACACACACACACACGCACAGTTTTCTCAGATCGTCTGATGATCAGAAGAAGCGAAAACTCTCCGTGGATTCTTGGCAGCGTCCGGATTCGGCCCAGTGCCGTGAAATCCTCATTTGGCGGGGCTGTTCTTTGTGGCCGGCTCTTGGTTCTCGGAGTGGCATTCTTCTCATTGTACAGGTCACCGAGACAGAGGCGGTCAGCCTGAAAAGATCCTCGGTGGGGGGAAACAATGGCTTAAGGCAGCCCATAAATGTCTCCTGTTCGGCTTCGGCCCATTGACTCTTCGCCTCCCCGCCAAGCAGGGCCCTGTCAGACCAGCCCCTCTCTCTAACAGCTTAATTAGCAGAAAGAACGACAATGTCGGAGCCTGTTTCGACTGAAATAAAAACAAGAAAAGATCCAAAAGCCGCTCTCTCCGCCTCTCATTGTCCCCGTGCGGCCCGTGATAACGTAGCTCTGACTTTTCTGTTCAACTTAGTACAAATAAAACAGCATTCCTACACTGTTCCATGAGGAGCATGACGACCGACTGATGGACCAGCAAAAGGGGGGAGTTCTCGGCTCTGATGATACGATTTAAAAAAAAGAAGGATGTTTCTGATTGAATTTGACACACTGTGTTAGCGTTGAGTGTGTTTTCAGTGAATATGCAACTCTATGAGAAGTGGAGAGATAACCTCCACATTCCAGAGGGGTGAAACCTTCGTCGCAAGCTGTCCGTCTGAGGGTTTTACCGCCGAACACAATATGATTTTCATTTTTTCTCGACAACGGTGACGGCGATGATGATAATGCAGTTTGCATTGTGATGCTAATGTAAGTTCCTGGCCTCACGGGGAGAATGTGCGAGGGGACGCTGCACTGGCATCCACCACGCTGGCTTTGAACCTTCGACGTCTGACCGACTGATGGATCGTGTCTGACGTGTCTTTCACTTTGTCCTCCTACTTGCATGTTTCTGTCAATCATTCCGTTTGATTTGGTTTGTCTGTCTTCCAGTTGCTCTCCTCCCCTCGTGTGTTTTCACGTCGTCTTCTTGTCTCCTCTCTCCAGGTCTGTAATTTGGCTTGCCTGGTCTTATTTAGATAGCGTCCTCTAAAAGTAGCCCTCTCGCAGCTCTTAAGACCTCAAAATGTTTTATTGGCTTTACCCATTAATCTCCCTGTCTGTTCATGCCCCATCTTTTCATATCTTCCCGCTGTCCTTTGTTTCTTTTCTTTTATCTGCGGTTCACATCAAACACTGGCACCAGATTGATTCTCATGTGAACAAGGCTGCAGTGGGGGGTCAGGGACCTCTTCCCCGGGCTTTGAAGCTCCTTCACATCCTGTGGACACACACAACCGGACACACATGCACACACACACACACACACACACACACACACACACACACACACACACAAACCCTCTTCCCACTCCAGTCCCACCACCAGTCTACCGTGGAAGATTTCCAAAGGCTACTTTTCCATTTCAAAAAGGCCAACAAACATAATTTACCCAATTTCAAACACTTTCATCAGCTGACACAAGCACACACCTACTAGACCTATTATTTGCATATGCAATTACCTTAAATCTGAAAAATTAGTTTTGCAGCGAGAATGTGAAACACCTGCGTGAATGTGAAATGTTTGCTGACTCATAGTTTTCAATCACCTTTACCTGATGCATAGAATGTGTTCAGCTTGAGTCTTGTTTTGTAAATCAAGACTGAACGAGTTCTGAAATGTACACGACGCTGTGACGTCAACATCGTATGTAAACAGTTGGATGTCAGGTTCATCTCTTCACTCTGCAGTGGAGGAAAGACGGCAGAGCTTCTCTTGACTTGTTCACCTGCTGTACAAGCGTTGGTATGAAAATATATACAACTTAATACAACATTTTACATCAGACTACATTAATGAATTTACTCTCATTTACATTTAATTTTAGCATCCATGGATTCTCTGGACCCCTTGAGCCCTTACCTGTTCAGGTATAAAAGGAGGAACTTTCTGGTCAAGGACAAACTGCGACCCGCGGACCTTGATGCTTTGCAGCATTTTGAGACCCGTCCTACTGATATCTTCCTCGTCACGTACCCCAAGTCAGGTCAGAGGTTTATACATTTTAACTAATATTGACACTTTTCCAACTTTTTTGTATATCAATTATTGGTGAATGAAGTGAATAAAAATGCTGTATAACGTGCATGCTTTGAAACGTGGGCATCAGTCAAATAAAATATATATGTTCAAATCTAACAATTTGATATAGAGAAATAAACTTTTATGAATACATTAAAATTCCATAAAATTGTCTGTACTCCACATACATAAGTTTCAATGACAGGTCTTTTTTTGTTTACTCTGCTCTTTTGTCTTTTTAGGAGCTTCAGTAAATAGTCAATAATAGGCAGCAGTACTGTACATTAGTACTTTTTTCAGCCCTGAGTACTTCTGGTCTTTCCTGCTCCGCCAGCTCGAGGCAAAAACACATTGAGCATTTGCTGCTGCTCGTAAGGCTTGTTATATACGTTCACATCCAAGAGTTTATTGATATAGAAATATAGAGAAATAAACTTTTATAAAAATGTTAAAATTCGATAAAAATGTACGTATTCCACTTGCCCCAATTAAATTAATCAATAACATCTCTTTTTTGGGTTCAAAATGGTTAAAGCTAGTGCAGTTCAATAAATTTCTGTAACAAACTATCATGAGGGAACTATTGAGAAGAGCTGCTGATTGAACTTCGTCATTTTGCAAGATATTGTTGGATTTGGGCTGTTGCGTTTCACTGACGGCTGTTTCTGTTATTTATTATTTCCAATAATTCAATAAGAGAAACAGCTGGTCTGTTATTATATCCTTCCACTCTTGTATTTGAAACATCTTGTATTTTCTTTGACTCTGCAGGAACAGTGTGGATGCAGCAGATCCTGGTCCAGATCATGGGCGCTGCAGACAGTGACTGGACAGAAGATGCTACCAACAGGAAGAGAGTTCCCTGGCTGGAGGAGAGATTGGTGGACAACCCTTCCAGAGGCAGGCCGGATCCTCGAATCTTTGGCTCGCATCTCCCCCCAAACATGTTACCTCTGGGAGTAAAAGACAAACAAATTAAGGTAATTTACAATAAGCAATATTCAACTATTGATTCAAACATTCGTCTGGAGCCAAATTCCCAAAGTGCATATGTGTTTGTTTGCTTTAGGTTGTGTATGTTTGGAGGAACCCCAAAGATATCCTGGTGTCGTTCTATCACTTTGCCCAGAGCTGGGTGCTGCTGGAAATACCTTCAAGCTTTGAGGATTTCTTTCAGCAGTTCCTGGATGGTAATGGTAGGTTCAGTGTTATGGAGTTACGTTGAGTATATCAGAGTAAGACGTAACAGAAACTGACACACATATTTTCTCCAACAGTGTACATGGGATCCTGGTTTGATCACATCCAAGATTATCACAAAGAGCGAGACCAACTGAACATCCATTTTGTGCAATATGAGAACATGTTGAAGGTTGGAAATCTTTTTTCTATTGTAGTTTTTTATAGAACATTTGACCTTGATAAGAAATATGAATTAGTTTTGGACACAATGTTAAATATTATACACATCTTGTGTCCATATCTGTGATTGGCAGGACCTCAGAGGGGAAGTTGTGAAGCTTTGTGCTTTCCTGGGAAAAGATTTGACTGACGAAGCCATTGATCATGTTGTGGAGACGTCCACCTTCAAAAGCATGAAGACCAACCCCAAAGCAAACTACAAGGACTTGGTTGAAACCGACCGCTACAAGAAGGAAACCATGCGAAAAGGTTTGTTTCCTCCACATTTTTTAGAGAAGAAAATCACTTTCAAGGGTGGGCGATGACTCGGCAGCAGACCAGTACAGAAAGGTACATCTCAGATTGATTTCTGTGTCCAAACAGGTAAAGCAGGTGACTGGAAGAATGTCTTCACGGTGGCCCAGAATGAACGATTTGACAATGTGTTCGAGGAGAAGATGAGCAACTTGCCGCTGTCTTGCATCTGGGAGATTAAAGAATAGCTCCTCTTAAAATCAGTCCTGTGGTTCTTTCTACACACTTGAACCTTTCTGTGCAGAGACTGGAGGAAACTGGAGGAAACTGGCCTCCATCCCTCCATTCAAAAATGATCTGAGTGTTGATCAGTGTGATTAGTTGTTAAACCTAAAGAAACCATCTCTATGAAATTTGCTCATGCGAAGATGGGTGTTTGTGACATTTTACTAAACTTACCCTTCAACACAAAGCCAAAATAAATCATCAATTAACCATACAAGCAGTACAATGAATCAATATAGTAGTATGTGTGCAGGGCCATGAACCTAAAACTATTTAAAGCATGTAATGTAATGCTTGTACTCGGTCAATGTTTTAACCATTTATTTTCTGGAACTGCAGCATCTTTGTTTCCCTCTACTTTCTTGTCTCTAAAGAGTTTTGAGTTCAAAGAACTTGAAGATGAATATAGGAATTATATACGCATGGTCATTGTGTTAATTTTACACCTCTCGTCTAGCCAGGGCTTTGATGACCCGTCAATAAATTCACCAGAAACAAGTGATGTTGTGACTCTTTTTTTCAATTGGACGGTCAAGCATGAAGTTCAGTCCTGGGACAGCCTTGTGCCTCACTGCGCCAGTATTGTCAATTTCCTGACTGCATGAAGACATACAACCCACATAACTTATTTTTTTTAACAGCAAGGCTCTTTGAGAGCGTCCGTGGCTGAACCATATTCAACCTTTCTGTGTCAGACCACCCGCTAGTGGCCGGGCCTCTGGCGGCCCATTCACCACCCCAATGGCACCGACAAGCCAGCCGAATATGATATAGAGCTGGACCGCGGACCAGCAGCACTATTTATTCCCCGCGAAACGCAAAAAACATCTTTAGAAGATGTGTTGTGCACTGCCTCACAATGGCTCTGTAGGCAACAATGCCACAGCAGCATAAATGACCTTCAGTTTGAGGTGGTGGGTTTTATGTAGAGAACATCCACACCCTGCTTTAGTTCCCATGATTTAAAAACAAAGTACTTCTTTTCCCAGGTTATGTCACACACAGAGGGTATAGCTGAGAGATTATCTAAATTTATTGTAGAGAAAGCTTAAGCTTACACAAACCTAAACATTGTATTAAACATATTTGAAGTACACTTAAATATACAAATGTCGCCCAGGAGCAACGTTTTGAGATGGTTAATTCATTACGTTTGTGTTTGGAACAACTAAAGATGATAGTCATACTCAATTCATCTGTATTCTCAATACTTGTTCATTTAATTGTCAATATTTAAATCATATATTATATTTAAATCATCTTTAAATGATTAGGTGATATATATATTTTTAAAACGTGTCATAATTTACAAAAAGTCCACGTTGACATCTTTAAATTTCTTGTTATCCCAAACTATCACAATTGATGACCTTTGACTGATTAGTTTAAAAAAATAATTGCAGATGCATTTTCTATCGATCAACTTATTTAAAGTCATTTTTAGATGGATGACACATTCTAATTACAATGACAAGTTAAATTGGGTCCAAGGAAAGACAGCTGCCTCTACTTGTTTTAATGCTCAAAGAATATTCAATATTTGATTTTTGTCATTCCTCGTTCTCTCAATACTTTCAGACTTCCCTAACCCATATCTCATTGATGACATCAAGATCCTGTCCTCATTCAAACAGTGCCTGCTTGCACGGAATTGTTCCACTTTTGCTCAAACTATATGTTTAAAAATAATACTGATAACTTTATTCATATAGCAGCTTTAAACACTGAGTTACAAACAGACTCTGATATATTAGCTTGCACATATTTCCTGCCATACAGTTTCAGCCCTTCTCCTCCAGCAGGCTGCTTCTGTGTGCTTGAGAAACATCTGCTCTCAAATCTCTCCTCTGCAATAACCCTGTTAAAATACCCCTGCCGATAGAGAACAGGTACATAGGAGCATCCTGAGTGGAAGGAAAAGTAATGAATCATGCAACATTACATCGGAGCAAAGCATCATATGCAAGCGACAAAGAAGCAGCCGCTGTTTGGGTTTGAGGACAGGGTCGCGAGGAGATGCATTACAAAATCAGAAAGTGAAATTAATAAGTCACGAGTGAGTATTTACAACTGCAGGGTGTGTGTGTGTGTAGGTTTGACAAACTACAGTGTGTGCACGCATGTGTTCAATGATATGAGTTTCTCCACAAAGAATCACACAGAAGCGGACTAATTAGTGGAGTAATCGACGGAAAGGGGGCAGCTCTATATTACAGAAAAAGTGAAAAAGTAATAAAGATACTTCACTAATATCCCAACAGCTAAATAAACAAGTAGATAACTGGTTGCTTTACGCTTGTTACTCTCTCTCTCTACAAGTTCTTCATAAATACAGTTTAACAACTCCAAAACGTCAACATCCACCAAGTCTGTACCAATCTGTTTATATCCTCGAGAAAAAGAAAAATATAACCAGATTATACTTTAAATGTTTGCACAGAGAAAAGAAGTGTGTAATCAATGATCCACGCCTCTTGTCATGAAAGTGGTCCAATTTTCCAGTTGGATTTTAATTCATCAGTCAGTCTCTCCCCATGTGTCTATTTCTCCCTCTCCGGCTCCTTCTCCGCCACCGTGTTGCCTTGTCATGACCTTTGCGGATTGACACTCAGCAGTCCCAGATGACCAGAGGACTGCGGGACAATCCCAGTAGGTTAATAATTACTCCCAGTCCACAGTGAAGGAAGCCTGACCCCAAAGCACGGCACAGCGAGGCATGGGCAGCCCCACGGCACCGGTGATGAATGAACGACAGCCACCGCGGCTTCTCTCGTTTGTGTGTCTTGAAAGGGGAGTGGGCAACATACCTTCACAGTGTTCCCGGTTTTTTTTTGTGCACAATTGTCCGAGTACAAAAGACGTTGTGGGAATGAGTGGGCATGTCTGAATGAGTGGTTTGTAAGCAAAGGGCGGCTCGGGAAGGGATTCAAAGAAAACTGTACTTCTCTGCAGCGTCACAGTTCTACAAATTGTTGTTGGTATCAGTGTCCCTCTGACACGTGTATAGAGAGGACACGTTTGCCTTATAACAACTGATGAATGTGGCTTGGAAAAAGGGATATTTTTCTGCAGCAACTGACCCGGTTAAAGGCTTTAATTTCCTTTCGTGATTTGTGTGTGTGTGTGTGTGTGTGTGTGTGTGTGTGTGTTTGACAGAGGGAATACCGCACGGAGACGGTGAGAGCTGCGTGGAGATGAAAGTACGACCGAGAGAAGAGAGAAAGTCCAGCAGAGAGAAAATGACAGAGCGATGCTGAAGCAGCGAGGCAGAGGCCGTGGCTTTTCTCAGAGATGAACATTAATAATATGACGGGCCACAATAGAAGCACTGAGATCAGAGAGATCACCTCCATTGTCCTGCCATCTCCCGGTGACAGCGACCGCTCTGGTGAGGGAAGAATAAGAAGAATAGAGGAGCATAACCTGGCCGCTCACCATGGCCCTCTTTTTAAGATACATAATGGCCTGTGGTCCTCTGCCACGCCTTTGAGAGAGTGTTGTGTTAAAGGGTGATGTGCAGAGATGGAGAGGTAACGGTCTCAGCGATGGTGCCAGTTACTGTGATCTCTGTCGGCAGAGTTTGAAACATATTGTTCAATCACGACAGCAATTTCTGAGAGTGGCGCTTTTATTTATAAAATAATGTTCAGTTTTTTTGCATGTATATGCCGTATGAAACAGAATCTGTACAATCTGCAAATTTACCAATAGAGTTGTCAGATAAATATAATGCTAAAGGAAGTACAATTTTTCCTGTTGTTACAAAGTAAAAACATACATCTAAGCACATAATAAAACACCAACCATAAGTTCAATACACACTTCAGCTCTGGTGCCTATCATAACATGTTTAATCTGTATGTCCGAGGAGATCTGGACACTATTGAAGTCTCAGTGAGGCCCCGAGGTGCTGCAGAATATCACTAATGTAAAGTGGACCAGAGGTTCAGTGGTCATTAATCATAGGACTGGACAGCATCAGACACAGGTGGACAGGTCTGGGCCACTGGACTACAACACGTCCTTGACCTTATCTATACGTCTATCCTCTTTGATTTGTAGATTTTTTCACAACTTTATTTGGTACTTTACACATGATTGTAGCATTTTCTTGCTCAATTTCTTGCATGTTGCATGAATAAAACATGTTGTGTGGATACATTTGGATTGTTTGATTAACTGCTCAAAGAAGACAGGTCTTTCTTCTGTTGATAGGACCGAGTATGACAGGGGGCAGTGTCCCACTTTAGCTTTTCTGACGTCATTGGCCCTTAAATCAGTGTGACCCCTAAAGCAAAGTTGTTTTGAGATTGGGTCACCTCAAGGTGGGTCACAGGAAGATTAATATAGATTATTTTAGAAGGGTTGCTATCTGAAGCTGCAACAGAACAGGTTTTTTTAAACCCATGTCAGAAAAAAGGTCAAAAAGTTTAATAAGCAAAGAAACCAATACAGACCAAATAGTTTTTAGCTGAGATAATGATGGGACCGATGCTGTCATCTGTCTTCCTCTCCTGATGCTTTCATCTTCATCTCCCTATCTTTCACGAGTGTTTATTCAAAGCGTGATGGACCTAAAGGCTCGCGCACTCAAAGCTCGGCCTTCCTTCTAAACATAGCCACTTTGGCAAATAAAGAAGATGAATTTGTACAAATCTGAAAGCAAACAGCTGAGATTGTCAGCACCGCGGGAACTTGATAGGGGCCAAGTGAATGATGATGTCGCTTAGCTCGCTGACAGATCACTTAGTGAGCTTCGGAAGGCTGCTTTCAGATTCCCCTCTCCTCTCCAGGGACCAGCTTTCGTCCAGAGCCATTTTTCAGCCAATTTATTTCTTGATGTGGTCTAACCTGGGGCATCTCCCGCTGGGGAGGCTTTATGTGGTGATTAATGACGGGTATTTAGCCCGGGTACCTGGGGGAGCTGGAGCCCATCTGCACAACACTGACAGGTACAACACTGCACTCCAGGACCAGACAGGACAGGTAAGGCCTGCAGCAGACTGGAGAGTGGCAGACAGGTGTGAGGAGTGTCACGGTGCCACCACCAACCACTGTTACATTTGATTGCCCATTGCCAAGTGGCTGCTGCTTTATTTAACCAGCTACAATATAAACATTGCAGAATTACACCAATTCAAGATCTGTTCTCATTCCTTTCTCCCCTCCCCTGCTTCAGATAGTTTCCCCTGCATACTTCCAGAGCATCACGTGAAAGAGCAAGAGGACCCGCTGGCTGAGGCCAGATGATTTAGACATCTATTATACGCTTGAACGCCTTGTCTTCTTCACTCCATCATACACCATCCCTCAGCAGAACCGGCCCAGATGCCAGAAGGACCCTAATGAGATTAGTCCGCGGACAGGTTGGTGGCCAGTAGCTGTCACAACTGCTCTGTCTGTGTGTGAAGAGATTAATCTGTGCGTGTGTGTGTGTGTGTGTGTGTGTTTGCATGAAGGCATACTTGTGTGAGCTCACATTAGTGCATGTATGCGATACACAAGTCTATGTGAGGGAGTGCACGCAGGCTGCCACGTTGATGGTGATTAATGAGCGAGGTAATCCATAGTCTCGTTCTGTCAGTGATAGACACATCAGCAGACCCCCAGAGCCCGATGAACAGACTGTGCAGCTCCATCAGTCAGAGCACACACACACACACACACACACACACACACACACACACACACGCACACACACACACAGGTAACACAAAATATGAAGCGCACACTCCACGTCAGTGTTTGTGACAGACTCCTGGTTGTCCTCCAGTTTATTATTGGATCAGAAAAATCATATTATGCTCAGATAATTGATGATTTATCTTAAACAGACAGCCAGTTCTACATTTCTTCCGAAGCATTAATTGCCTCTCACCCATTCACGCAGCTTTGTGGACATACACCTCAACGCTAACAGCTACGACCGCGGCAACACAATGC
Organism: Clinocottus analis; assembly: GCF_023055335.1. Taxonomy (NCBI): domain Eukaryota; kingdom Metazoa; phylum Chordata; class Actinopteri; order Perciformes; family Cottidae; genus Clinocottus; species Clinocottus analis. The sequence goes on from NW_027176240.1 coordinate 5,826,939, forward strand.
TAACGATAGGCTGTCCATGAAGCCGGCGGTCCGTGCACAATGCTTGAAACCCTGTGGCCTCAGACTCCTTTGAAGCCCACTGAGATCAAAAAGCAATGCTCCATGGAGCACAGACTAGGTGAGGCGTATGGGCAGAACAAGAGACGAATGGCTGGACGAAAGGAGGGAGGGACGGAGGACAATGCCTGCAGGACAGGGCCGCCGACTTCCGAAGATAAAATCATATTTCGAGGGCAGGCGTCCAAAACTCCCCCGTCTGCCTCCGCCTGCCCTCCTTTTCTTCTCTGAATATGGACAATGACTGTTTGCGTTTACAGAACCATAAATCAGAGGTGCCCATTGCCACAGAGCAGCTGGCACGTTTGCCAATAATTATAATTATTAATCATGCCGATTTCACGGTCTTCAGCGGGACTGCAGGAGACTGCGCGGGACAGGGTGCGGCTGGCGCCTCCGGGACTGCAAAGCAGGCTGGGAAGGGAAGGGTGGCTTGCGGGAAAAGTGGGGGAGGAGGAGGAGGAGGAGAGCGGTTAGAGATAGGGCCGGGATAGAAGCAGCCAATGTCGCAAGAATCAGGAGAGCGGGAACACAAAGAAACTGAGTCTGATCCTTATGAACTTGTATCTTCTCGATATACACAAACTATTTCACAAGAGCACCAGCTGACGTTTAAGTCAGATGACATAGTCGATACAGTCTTTGTACGGGACTGAACATAGGTTTTGTTATAGTAACTTCACACAAATTATGAATTTGTATTTCAATTTGGAAGGATTTGTTTTCGAAACTACTTGGGCGCCATCTTTTCCTCCCGCGGCTCTCATTTCCGTGTCAGTTTCTGAATCGTGCCGGAATATAAAGTTTCAGGTGATCGCTCTGAACGTCAAGCCTCTGGAGGACTTGTGTTTAACTACTCGCATTCGTTCCAGCATCTGTTGCCCGTTCCCTCCTCCTACTCAGGCCCTCTGCTAACCAGCTGCCTTGCAGAGCCCGGTAAAGCATTGTGAGGAACTGCCAGCTTGTGTCATCTGCCTTTCACTTCTACAATACTGTAAATATGCGGGCGACTGTATAATTAGACGGTTAATTGCAGAATATGGTGTTTTCCTTGTTATAGTGTGTGCGTCTTGGGAAGCTTGCCATGTTTTGTGTTCATGAACTCGTGCAAGAATATGCTAATTTGCTTTTGTCTGCGTGTCTATCGTCATACTTTATGCATTCATCAGTGTTTGTGCATGTACAGCTCGTATCGCACGCTGGACAGATGGGCGCTGCGTGGGTGTGATCAACGGAGACCTGAACCCTGTTGTCCTGATCTCCAGTACAAACCCAACAAATGCCATGAGACTTGCAGGGTCCAGCTTTGGTCTGAGGTCAACACATGTCTGTGCTGGCACAAACTCACAGTGAACAGATGTGTGGCGCAAATCTGGGGACGAATAGAAGCTCAAAGAAATGTCTGGTTTTCTGTTGAAAAGTGGCTATTGGGGTAAGTATTAATTCCTTTAAGGCAAACTGGAGTTTTACTTCTCCTCTTTTTTAGACTAAGGAAAATAAATAGCATGCTGCTTTTGTGAATAATGATCGCGCCAATTACCAGATACAGTTACTTCTGGTTCGAGTTATTTTCTATAGAAATGGGCCAAAAATAATTCCCCATTCATAATGTGGTGTTCTGTTTTTTTTTTCTTCTGCCGTTTCTTTTTTTAAAAAATGAATTTCAATGGGTAAATGAATCCATGAGGTAGTGCCCCCCAAAATACCATTCGACAACAAATGCAAGGAGCGCTAGGAAATAAAAGTTGAATTTCTTCTTTTTTTGGAAAAAAAAGAAGTTAAAACAAATACATATATGTGTGTGTGTGTGCATATTTCTACCTCTAAATGAAAAATGATTAAACATTTCAGTTTTACGCTAAATTGTTTTGAATTCGGGGGGTATTTAATCCCTCTGTCATTTCCTCTGTGTCTCTGCAGGAAGGCAGAACATTGACAGCAGGTTTGATGGATGACCTCCAGCTTACTCTCCTTCTCCATCTCCTCCGCTCTCCATCCTTCCTTCTCCTCCTCTCGCCGTCCCTCTCCTCTGGCTCTCCTTACCCTCTCCATGCATAACACAGCGTCCCCTGGGCAGATCCCGGACAGGGGGCCGGTCTGGGAGGCCAGACCCTGAAACAAAGCCCTCTCTGCCATTCGAATGGCCTCCCCCCGGGCCCCTGTCCTCCAGGGAGAGGGCTCTCCGCTGAGCTGGGGCTGTTAATAAGCTGCTAATGAGGAAACAGACCTCCATTCTTTGCTAACATCAAGACAGATGGACACACGCGACATGTTGGTTTTAAACTTCCTAGTGATATGACGGATTAGACGACAGGAAGGCCCTGATTGGTCCCTGTCGCTGGATCTGGAGGCTTTAGATTGTTCCTTTATCAATAATGAAAGTCACTTTATTTTTATAAAAAAAGGAAAAAAGCAATATAATTGTGTTTTTTTCTAAATGTTTTCTCATTTTCCTAGCAGCACAATTTAGAACCAGTGCTACAGGAGAAACTGGAAGAACGTGTTCGTGAGCACCTTTTACACGTTATGGTGAATGTAAGCAGCAGTCTGACTTTGAAACAAGATATGAAACTATATAACTAAATACAATGAAGGAAAAGGGTGACTATATATACACATATAGAGAGAGAAAATTGGTACGTGACTAATAGTGACACAGTTGTCTCATGTGTCTTCAACCTCCTTCACTTTCTCTTCACCTCTGTTTAGCCTCCTTTCTCTCCACGTGTTGCAGGAAGTGGCATGCTGTAAACTCTGCAGGCCAGATGTGATGCAAAGAGACAACTGATGGTATTAAAGACACCAACAGCACTAGGAAGTGTGCCTTTTCAAACTCTGCATTGTCTACTTAGGTCCATCGGTGCAACAGGAGGACTGACAGGAGGTCCGTACTAAAGTGCCAGGCTTGCATTCAAACCCCATCCCCTCTCTGCCTCGACAGGAGGCCCATGCAGTGCTGCCTGTGCCAGGCGGGCCGCCCGGCTGTGTCTAGTGGTGGGAGGCATAACAGATAGGTATTGATATGGATTTCTCTCCAGTAGGCCCCCAGCAGAGGGCCAGGGACTGTTAATAGGCCTCTAACGGGATGACCAGCCCGAGGACGGCCCACACCGACCCCCCAGCTACTTGTGGAGAAGGGGAGATGATAACAGATGGAGGAGGGGGCGGAGTCTCTGTGTCCTGTTTGACGGACAGACGGAGAAAGGTGGTGATGAAACGGGAGTGAGTGACAGGTCTTGGTGGGGCACCAGAAAGCGACAGTGCTCATGATGTGTCGGTGTGTTTGTTGAAGGAAACTTTTCCCTTTCTGTGGCACCAATAGTTTAAATTCATAGTAGATGTATTTAAATTCAGACTTTTGAGAGGTTTGGCCTTTATGCCAGTGTTTTACAGTTATCGCCTTGTGTTTTCCTTTGATCTCTTTTAGGCCCCTTTGTTTTAAAATGTGCCTTTTCCCAACTTGATCAAGACCGAGTTAAAGCAGAACTTTTGAAAGTGTGTTTGCAGTTCTTGCTTATGTAACGCAATTTAACAAACAGGTTTAAAGAAGAAAGAAAAAATAATGTCGTTTTGGAGAGTTTTTCCCTCATGTGGCAATTATGATATTGAAATTTGAATTAAAGTTAATAACCATTGAACTATTGATTATTCAAAAAACCTATTTCTGTTATAACACAGTTGTGATAACTTTGTTAAAGTGATTTTGTCAAGCACTGTTTTGATGAGCAAAACAAAATGTGTTCATTGCTAAGTAAGAATATCTGTTAAAAGTATTGTGATTACTCCCGTGGTAAACTTAGTAGCATTAATGTGAAAGCTACATGTTTTACTGCTTTGATTTGACTATCCCAGAAGATGGCGAGCCTCCAAACTTGATTTCCAGGAACCTGGATCGACATTACCACTGAAACAGCCGGATAAACCGTCGGCTTCGTGGATCCTGCCGGTCACCAGCTCGAACATACAACATACTGAAGAGCATCGGGCTCATCAGACCCTGACAGAGCCGACCTCCATCTGATCTGAACTCAAACAAAGTTGACTACATGTTCCTTGTGGTCATCAGACACTGATTTATTTGAAACTGTGGAGAAATCTCACTTAAGCTCCGTTACTCATGATGACAACGTTCTTTGGTTTAAACGGCCAAGTTTTGTGATTTTCACATCTAAATGTTGCATCTGTTTTGCTATTTAAAGGTGGACTAAAGTTGCAGTGATTCTCTTGTGTTGTGTTTATGGTTATTGCACTTAAAACATAGAGCGAGGAGTACTTACCAGGAGTGGGTTACGGTACACTGCTTTTGAGAAAAAGTTGTAAAAAGCCGTTTGTAGCTCCAGAGGGAGCTATGCAAAGTCTGGTGAATGCCTCGAAAGACGTCCCTTCGGTTCAGCGATGGTTCAGGCTGAATGGAAATGTAGGTGTTTGTAAGTTAGAGAGAAGGGAGCTGACCAGGCCTCTGTAGCCGGCTCCTCATCTCCGCTTGAAGCGAGCAGCTCAGGGCTACGTTGGCATAACACCCTTGAATCTTAACTTTTCATAGTGAAACTGTTGGTGTAGTTTTAACAAGGATGGAAAATGTGTTGAATCAGAAACTTAAGATATTTAAGGTTCTGATGATTGAAGCTGCAAATCTGATTCTAAATGGTAACAAAAATGATGGTGGAATATTCTTGATACACACATAGGTATGAGCTTAAAACACCAATGTTTGTGTATTTCATGTCCAACGAGACAAGCAGGCTGAGTTCTTTGCCATCATTGCGGTCGTCCATGATGTATTGGTTTGATATTTGTTGGCAGGCCTATAACAAACCCTGTTCTTCTGATTTCCATGAAACCATTTTGCTCAGCAAGCATAACTAAGGCGTCGCCTGTGTATTGCATTTCCCCAAAAAAACAGTGACGGAGTGTTGTGTACTGCTGCTCGACTGCAACAGGGTTGTGGATAGCTTGGTCGTCCTCCCTGGTGGTAGTTAGTGTCATGGTTACCAGCTGCTAGATTCCAGCTCAGCATCCAGTGGCTATTAGCGCAGCATCTGTTGCTGCTGACATTTTCAATATAGCAAATCAGAGCAGTGCTGCTTTATGACACTGTGTACTAGAGAGAAAGATATCTGCAAAAAAAGCTATTGTCACTTATTTTTTTACAGAGCTCGACTGTGTGTGTGTGTGTGTGGGGGGGGGGGGGGGTTACCATATATTCATACTGACTGTATTCTTCATAATTTAGAACAACAATATGGCTTCAACTTCATTATTTACACTGAACCACACACATTTCACTAAGAATGGGTTTTATTGCTACTTTTTTTTTATCAAGGAATTTTAAATGTACATGTGCGACGGCTGTCACTTTTAAACTTCCATTAAAACTTTGAAGAAATATTTATTGTAATTCATAGTATGCGTTGGACCTATTGCATTTTTTTTTGGGGCTTATCAATAAACTAAGCTAATAAATAGAAGTGACTCCGCAGCATCTGAGACGCAGTGTGAGGAAGTGCAGTATTTCATATTTAGGTTTAGTTTGCTAACTGTTTTAAAAGCAGCTGCCTTGCTCAACGATAATGAATCTGCTATCAGCTGCTCGCTCACCTCCCAGTGAAGGAAAACAAGTCCAGAAACGTTTGAGTTTACAACCTCGTCCAACTGCTTACTTTGTGTGAAGGCATCGTCATCCTCAACCACCTTCGTCATCCTCAACCACCTTCGCCAGAAGCTCTTAAAAAACAAGAAGACACAGAGATTTATATGCAAAGACAGGTGCAATAAAATTTTATATACTAAAAAGGAGTTTTTTCTTGATCTCATGAACTGGAGCCACAATATCAAATTTCAGATCGCAGCACAATCTGAAGGCACGTAGTTCAGATGTAAGACACTCGACTCTCTCTCTCCGTGTGTGTGGGGGATGGTTTTAGGGTAAACGGGGTGTGTTCAAATTCATTTCAACATCAAGTGTTAAATGTCAATGTATTGAATCCCTCTTGATTTCCATTGCCATAATATTCTATTATTAAAACCATGAACGGGCATTCCTGAAAATAAAGAAGTACAATGACCGTCAGGATTTGCTTCATTCAGGCAGCAACAACAATTGGTACAGCAACATAATAAAAACAATCGTTATTGTTGTCACTATTATCATAATTTATAAGGAAAAAACAACAACCCCATGAAAAGGAGGAAGGACCACACCCACTCTACTGTAAAGTGACTCTCTGCTCATCATCATGAAGAAGCAAACGAAACACTGAATGAAAAACTTCAGATGAGTTCAGGGAGAGCTAACTCCAAAATGATCACCAAGAAACAACAGAAAACCTCTGTTTTTTTTGTCCTCCTATAAAATAATCAAGCTTGTTGTCGCTTTAATCATCTGTGAGTAGATTTTTAAATGTGTTTGTGTCCCGCCTTGTTTGGTTTGATTTTCCAGAACTTTGCTGTGATGTGCAGTAAAAATCTAGTTATTCCTTGAAACAGGCCGTAGTCAAGCATGAAATTACTCTCTGGTAACAGAAGGGTTCCTCTTCTCTCGCGCACGCACACACGCACACAAACACACACACATACACACACACACTAAATGGTTTATCTAAAACCTTCGATTAAAGTGAGACACAAAAGATTCAACTATTGCAGATGTTCAACAAGGTGTAATGACATGTATGAATTTGAAGATCATTGTTTCTAGCAAAGAACTACCTTCTGCAACCCATACTCACACACACACACACACACACGCACACACACGCACACGCACACACACACGCTCACACACACACGCTCACACACATCCCCAGGCCGATGGCTGTGTCCTGTCTGATTGGGTGAGGTCTCGTGGGAGTCATTAAGTACAAAGCGTTAACATCTGCCAGACATTACTGAGCCAGAGCAGTTTTGATTTGTCCATATGATGACTCTGGCCCATACAGACCTACGCGTGTGTGTGCGTGTCTGTGTATGTGTGTGTGTGTGTGTGTGTGTGTGTGTGTGTGTGTGTGTGTGTTCGTGTGTGCCCACTGCTGCTGTCACTTCTGGTTTCACACCCATGGTAATGCCTGTTTATAATTAGAGCTGTGCTTTGCTGGTGTGTTTTCCGTCTCCGCGCCGCGGCAGCGTTCACACCACGCAGCCTTGCCCAGCGGCCGAGGTCGGCCGAGGCCGGCCGTCTTCACGGCGACATGGCGAGAACGTTTCTTTTTTCGAAATGATCTTTGTGCCGAGATGCTTTTTGTTGAACTTTAAAATTTCTGCTTTTGCTTGGCGTTGCACAGATGTCTTTCCAGCTGCAGGGCTTCTGCTCTGATCCTGCTCGCTGACTTTCTGGCAGTTACTATTATAATGTGTAAATATTTAATGGTATTATTAGACACTATGCAGCGAGAGAAAGTCAGCTTTACACCCAAGGGCAGTTTCCAGATTGAAAGAAACCAGAATGATGTTTCATAACTATGACTCAGAGCTGATTTTGAGTCGCAATGGCTCAATGCCAAGAAAACAGAAAGAAGCTCAGAGAGCTGTAATTACAGATTTAGCATGTTCCTGGAAGGCCATCATGTTTTCGGATAACTCACCAGCTAAACTAGTTTTACAAATTGTCATATTAGTACTTCCTGCCTCACCTTTTCAGTGTTTCACGAAGATGAATGGATTCATTTTGCTGTGCCACTTTCTGGTTTTCCTTGATCAACTGGGCCACAAAAACCCAACTTTGAGCACTTATGAACTTGCTGCAGGTTCAAATTTTAAACAATAAATGTACGGAGATACATTGATAATACTGTCCAGCCTGATAAAGATGGACAGTATGGATAAGGATGTGTTTCCTTTGAAGTAAAATCTTTTAACTCAAACAAAGCAACAAGACAGGCGCCACCATCAAACTGTCACTCATGAGGCCGCCGTTGTCTTCCCATGACACAATATCAAACAAAAAACACATGATAAGAATTGTATACTTATTATAACACTCTGAACTGGTAAGTGTCAAAAACAAGCACTTTAAATACATTAAAAAACACAGGAAAACAGGCTGAAATTAGAAGGAGAGATCCCTGTCTGAGCTAAAAAATACTGGGAAAAAATGGATAATCAAATCATAAATGTTACCAGCTGTTTGTGTCTCGATAGTTCAGGCTTCATTGTTTTTCATCGCCTATTCGTTTATTTGTATTTTTTTGCATTCATATACATTATTACAAGTGTCTTAGTGTTTTTTTATGGGCTACTAAAAGGTGAGTTTCTCTGAGAGAGAACATAACATGAAGTGAAGAGACACTACTTTTATCACGAGAGTATGGCGGCGCACACACACACACACACACACACACACACACACACACACACACTGAGGTGAACGTCCAGAACGTAAGAACGTGTTGACGCATTATTTACATGTTTGTTTGTTCTCCGACAAGCTGTCTGGGTGTTGTTAACATTGATATTGATCAAAATCACCAACTGCGATGGAGTCCGCCTGGCAGCGCCATCAATGAGGTCCGGACGTGCCAGCTGAATCCAGGCCAGAGGGAGGAGGCTAATGTCTGCTTTAACACCAGCGCCAGCTCACAGAGAGGGTTAGGTAGCGGGCTAACGCCTGGGTTAGCGGCGCTCTCACATGACATGCTCAGAGACAGACCTGAGGAAGTGTAATGAAACTGGTTTGAAATCCTCCGAGAAACCTTAAAGGTGATTGAGTTTCTTTGTTGGAGACCTTTGCGGTTATAATTTGATCAGGTCAGCTGGCAGGTGGAAGTGAGACATCTGGACAGAGGGAGTGATCTATACCTTCTAGTTCTGCTGCCAACGGATGCTCCATAGACAAGAAGGTTAGGCCGGCTGTAGGGTGTAAACGTGGGCCGGTGCCAAGCCACGTACCTCCAGTTGGAGGGGTGTAATGTCTGGTTTGACACTGCTGCCAACAGAGATGTTAGTGCAACTCCCAAAGGCCGGTTTGAGTGCTTCATCTTTTCAGTTCGGTGACAAAAGAAAGAAAAGCTAAAAAAAGAAGGGGCGCGTTAGCCGGTCATTCACTTTGAAGACAGTGTTTTTGCTGCGAGTGCGAGTTCATTTGAAGTCAAAGAGGTAATGCGTGGATGCTTTTTATGCGCAAGTTTATGGTCACGGAATTATTTTTATCTCCTGATTGTGTTGCAGGTAAATATTGAATGTCAAGGCAACTGTAGTGCCTCCACTGCTTTACAGCTAACCCCCTCACTAAATGCCTGCTTGAGCATGTGTGTGTGCGTGTGTGTGCGTGTGTGTGCGTGTGTGTGTGTGTGTGTGTGTGTGTGTGTTTGATTTGTATTTCGACGCCGTCTGCTGTCACTGCAAAAGTAGACAAAGAAAATGTTTTTGCTGTATGTTGACCTACCAGCAACATTACTACAATGTTAATGTCTATTTCTGCAGAACAAGTCACAGACGTTTAACGTGCTCTTTCTGTTTCAAAATAAAAGCTCTTGGACTTATTCCCTCTTTTTGTTGAAAACTATTTTGTGTTCTGAAAATATTTACTGGACAGCGTTAAAACAGAAAGAGATGATGACAAAAACTATGACGAAAAGAAGCACCTGCTTTGAAAATAAGTTTACAACTTTAAAGATAATGATAATGAATTAATCACAGCCTTCCTTTTTGCCTTTGCTTGTGATATAATCCTGATAACACACTCTGAAAAGTCCTAACACAGAATACGCTGAACTCTCCTCCTCCTTACCTCTCGCACGTCATCACATATTATCACTAATGTAAAACCCAGATGGTTGAATTCATTCTCAAGTTGTTTGGAAGGGTCAACAATGAAAGTATGTTCGCGGCAGGCAAATGCAAAGTGAGATCCGTCTGTTCAACGATCATCAACCTCCAAAAACATTCAGTGTATCGACCACAGAACGACGTCCCGTCGCCTTCAAAGCCGAAACAACTTGGTCCACATTCAAACTCCCTTCATTTTCACAACTTTTCTTGTCCCCTGCTTTTCATTTCGTCGTCAGTGAAGGAACATAATCAAACAGGTTTTATGATTTCATTTTGGACCGGGCCGTACAAAGAGGTGGTCTGATCTCTCTATCTGTGTTGTCTGTTCTTGGCTTCAGTCGCGGCTCTCTCTCCTCACGACCATGTTTCACTTTGTCGCCCGACTCCCCCCTGCTGAGGGGGGACTGTCACCCAGCGCTGTGCCAGGCCCTGAGCTGACACACATACGCACACACACACGCACAGACACACACACACACACACAATTTTCTCTCTGTCTTAAGTGGGGGAAAAGTTCTCCTGCTCAGTTTTTCCCATGTCACATTGCTGAGAGACTCGTTCCTCCGGGCAGATTTGAAGCATGCGGTGGCCAGAGAGTTAGATAGATATATCTCTCCCATTAACATCTGCTCCCCTGGCCTGCTCCCCTCCTTCCAGAAGGCCAGCGCATACACACGCACACCCACACACATACATGTGTACATGCACAAACGCACACAGGGACACACACGCTGTGGTTCATCCGTGGTGGACAATCAAGGACAGTTGGTTTTGAGCAGTGTCAGGACAGTTAGACTCTCACGGGGAGTCTCCAAACTACAGGCGACTGGCACGCAGACAAACACTCAGACTGCACATTTACGGGCCAAACACTGAACGCCATCTGTCAGTCACTGTAGGAGAATATTACACACACACACACACACACACACACACACACACACACACACACACACACACTTGCAAGCAATTTCTGTCTGGCTGAATCTGTGTTCATTACACAAATTTCACACCGAAACTGGCTCGTGTGTGTTGACAAAATGAAAGTGTGAGCGTGTGTGTTTCTGTGTGCACTATAGTTTGTCTTCTTCTGCACGTTTTGCCTGCTGTGTAAACACAACATGTCCGTTTTGTCAGGGAGGTTGTGTGTGTGTTGTGTTTTCTTCACTTTACAGGCCCATAATTAATAATATTGACAGTGATGGTCCTCACGTGGTCATTTGCTGGAGGAAGAACTCTCACTTTTACCAGTGAAAGTTACTTTTAGTGAAAGTATTGTATTCAAAAAAGTGTTATCGGCAAAATACAATAGTTTTCACAATTATAATTTATTAGAAATATGACATTTAGAGATCCACCTCATTCATATGATCTTTTCTGATGAATTTTCTGTCATTTTTTTTTTAACCAAAAGTATGAATTCCATGTTTGAGCACATTAAAAAAGCACCAAAATAAATCACAAAAACATTGTTGTGAAAAGTGTTGTCGATAACCATTCTGCTAACTGTCCAATTCATATAAGGTTTTATACGTGATTATTATTGTTATTATTAATATTATTGTTGATACATGCAATATGTTGGTTAATCAAGGAGGTCAGTCCATCTGATTTCATAAACGGAGGCATTTGTGGAATAATAAAAAGTCCACAATTTTTCTCTGAAATGTAGCATAATCGTAGCATAAAATAAAATATGAAGTATACCTCAAAATGGTACTTAAATACAGTAAATGTACCAGATTTTGTTAAGTCTGAAATGACTTAATGTTTCACTTTCACAGATGGGGGCTTTATTTAAATTTCACAGTAAGAATAACACCTTATTAAATCAACTTAATTTTGTTCCATTGTGTTAGGGAGTCCCATCATGACAGATGATACAACCATCCCCAAACAATAACGCACATGGACGTCATTCTGCAGCCCCATCCTCTCACTTCCCGCGACCCTGCGTGGACAAAGGGAAGTGTCAACACCACCTCTCTAAACGCACAATTAACATGCAAATGAGCTCAGTCGCTAATGGCGATGGCAAAGCGCTCTTATGATGGAAATATGCTTTCTGTTTTGGCAGTATGGGTTCAACATTAGTCTGTGGAATCAGCTGAGGACAGGAGGGCAGAGGGCCCCGGGGCTTCCCTGTGGTATAGAGAGAGAGAGGGGGGGGGGGGGGTAGAGAGAGAGAGAGAGTGAGGAAGAGGGAGAGAGAGAGCTACACACACAGAGAGGGAATGGCCTCTGCACCTGCTTCAATGACTGTGAAGCCACAGCACACACACACACACACACACACACACACACACACACACACACACCCACACACACACACACGCACACAGAGAGAGAGAGAGCACGACCAGGCAGTTATAATCAGCCTCGTTCAGGCTGTCAGCCCGGTCAATAACTTATCCCCTCAACTGCTTTTGTTCTAGCAGCAGCTCGTCGTGACGCGGCCGCTGCCCCTTATTCAACTGGAATTTATTTTCAATTGCTGCCCTCAGGGTCCGGCCCCGCTGAAGCACATTGACCGAGCAAATAAACAAACCAGCAGTTCACCGCTATACGCACTTCAGGCAGGACTCTTCACATTGAAAGCAGCAACAGTCGGCGATTGCCAAATGAGATGTTTGCACAAAGTCGTCGTTATAAAAGCATTACGTGCCCCTACTGTTTGGACATGTCTGACGACGAGTCTCGTGTTTGCCGCTTTGTGATGTGCGATGGAGCTGGCAGACACGTCAGTGTGTTTGAATTAAAACAACTTCTCAGATTTTGGGTTTTGAAGTGGGATTTTGTGGGGAAAAGGGCAGCTCGACCACAAGGACACAAGGACACTTATCGCGAAGGGGACAGCATCTGTGTGCAAAGGCCTGTGTGTGTGTGTGTGTGTGTGTGTCTAAGTGATGCACCTGAGTGGCTCCTAGTAACAGGTGTGTGCTCTGTCTTCGCCTCATGAAAAGAGGAGCTGATGTCCATGAGTGATGCGTTCAGTCACCACTGACGAGCATGAAAACCAAAACACACTGAATCTCCAGAGAAATGAAATCTGTCTGTCAGTATTATTTGTAAATGGATTATAGATAGCTTTGTTTTAAATCTGAACAGTTTCCTGAGGTTATTAACTCTTGACTGTCAAACAACTGACACTTTAAAGTATTACATTTTTTGTTTAAGGTTCTCTCTTTTTCAATAATTGTTGGTGTTTTGCGTGTTTTACTTCTGTATTGCAACTCCTTCACCCTCTTGTGTATGTATGTTGTGTTCAATATGCTACTGCATGTATTTGAGTGTGTCTGTCTGTGATGTTGTGAACTCACTCAGGCAGATGTTTTAATAGCAAAAAAAAGTTAACTCAACTCATTTATTTGGCCTTATTTATTCATGTATTCGCTCGTGATCCATCTTTGGGGTTTTGATGCTCGCTGCAGACTTTTACGAAACAGAATAAGCGGAAAGAAAAAGACAGAGAAAAATCTTGAAGTGCCAAATACGTGCTAAAATGCTTCTTCTGTTTAACTGCCACAGGTAATAAAGGGTTTCTCAAATACCTGTGAAACAACAACATATCCCTGCATTTATTAGCTATTTTTCACGGAATATATTAAAAAAAGAAATAGAGGCTGGTTTGCATTCGGCTTCATTTGTTATGTTGCGTTTTTACGATCAACTTTCTGTCCCTTTTGAAAAAGAATAATCTGATTCTCAGAGGGATTAGGTAGCGGTAAACAAGAGACTAATGAGTATCATTTTGTGAACCCTGCCTGCAAGATAATCCCCATCATTATACTAAACACAGTGGCAGAAGAAGAAAATAAAGCCATCATTCAATCAGTGTTTGCAAGAGTTTGATGACTTGTTAATATTGGCTGTAAACTTAATTACAGTAGAAAAATCCGAAATTTCAGAGTGCTCGCCACTAGCAATAAATCCCCCTGTTGCCATATGGTCATGGACCAAACTGCAAGATGTACACCCAGAGAATCAAAACAGAAACAGCAGTGATTTACACGTCTCTTTAACATTCTCCTGCCATGGCCTGCATTTGCCTTGTGCATGTTATTTGCATGTGCATGAGTGTTTTGTACATGATGTTGTGCTTCACTAACAAATGATCCCTCCATGAATGTAACGGTGCTGTGTGGCAGCAGCAGCAGCAGCAGCAGCAGCAGCAGCAGCAGCAGCAGCAGCAGCAGCAGCAGCAGCAGCAGCAGCAGCAGCAGCAGCAGCAGCAGTTGTCTCTGCTTTGCTCGGCTCCTAATTAGCCAGAATTAAGAAGTATTTCTCGGCCCATTGAAGAGTCCATTTCCTTTGAAACCGGAGCATAATAAACCTTAAGTAATTACCCCAACTCATGACTATTAACTCACAAACTGCCAGCTTCCCTTGACAACATCCTCCTCAGTGTTGTGTGGTTAAAAGGCCATTGCAGCTACCAGCTATTTACATCCCATCTGGCGGCCTGCGCGGGACAGACAGGCCGACTCATTCCTAAAGACAAAAACCAAGAAGTGTAAAATGAACTCTTTCACTCGTTCTCAATTTAGCTGCACAACTTGTGTTTTCTTCCCTCCAAAATAAGTTACAAAAGGGCTTCTTCGTCTCCCCCCTTTTTCTCTCTTTTCTCGCTCATTCTTTATATATTTTTTTTTAATCCACACTCATTTGCATGCGCCGAGGCCGAGGAGGGGGGTCTGGATGTATAATCTTCCTGCATTTAGTAGCCTGTAATCCCGACGCCGTTCTGTGATGTGATTTTTTTTTTTCTTCTTCTTCTCTCCTCGTGGTCCCCCATGAACAATTAACTTGTAATCTCCACAAACATACATTCTGTCGCTGCAGAGATGAGACGCAGAAACACCCATGGGACCCGGCGGACAAACTGCTCCGCGCTCCCCGAGGCGGATCACTTTCCACTGCGACATGGAGCCATTCAACTGCAGGCTCCATCAGGCTGCAGCCGAGTCCCTCGTTTCACCCTCATGTCCGCCCTCTTTAACGTTGTTGCGTTTAAATAAACGCAGCCGGGCCGTGTCTGCTGGTGTTGTGGCGCGACGTGTAAGTGCGCAGAGGAGAAACAAAACGACGAGTTGACATATCGGCCGATTGTTTTGAAGTGGTTTGTGGGTTGCAGGGGGATCACCTGGATATGTGTTGTTGGGCTTCCCCCACTTAATTGGCTGTGTCCAACATATTTATTCTAATATACGGACAAATAGCATTAAAGTTCTGCTATTCTCATTCATAGAAAACGTTTTATTGGGGTTCGAATAATTTAAAGGGGGAAAAAAAGTTTAATTCGTCCGCTTGTTGATCCATTTTTACATATTTTGTCCAGAATTAATACACATTTGTTCGATTTTTTGTAAAGTGACGATCTCTGCGGAATGTAATTCTCTTATTATTTTAGTTAGCGTTCAGTGGAAATGTGAAAGTTGGCACGTCGTTACGTTATTATAATCTGATGGCTTTATTTAGTTCGAGATGTCACACAAACTTATTTCTAATTGTTTTTGTTCCTGGAAATCTGAGAGAATTTGATATGTTTTAGCTGAAATAAAGGAATCTATTTTTGGAGTTTAAACATTTACTTTGATCTGAAAATAAACCCACGTTTGTATGTCAATGCTGTCAATGTGCACATTTTAAAATAAAAGTCAATTCATAGTTAAAATGTTTCTATGCTACACGTCAAGAAATATAAATTATTGACACATGTTAATAGTGAGTGTTTAAGAGTGACATAAAAAGAAAAGAAAAGAGGAGAAGACAGAGAGATATGATCCATAATTTCAGTTTTATTGAAATGTCATCCAGGGACGCTGGGCGATAATAAATATTTCATCAATCAACAATGTACAAAAATAAAGACACGGGGTCTCTGGGCATAACAAAGTCAGTTCAGCAAAAAACAATCATGCTGTGATAATTATATCATCATGCAAAACAAAGAGAGAGAGAGAAGAAATAAAAACAAAACAATTGGACACACAGTGAGCCACGAAATGAAAAATAAATCTAAAGAATTTTAAAACAAATTTCCGCGGAGTCATTTTAGCCAAACACATGAATGTCATTATATTCATTTACAACTCGAGTTTAAAGTCCTTGGTACAAGGCACAGAGAGCATTCTTCGTTTTCACAAAATGACGCCTGACACAAAACGAAAACAAAAAGGTCAAATGAAAGCAACATGTCCATGCAGCCTCCTCCACCTCTCCCACCGTGACGTGGAACTACAACTCAGTCAAACACGAGAGCATCGTGGCGTCGTGTTGCACGACACACATCTTGTTCTTTTTTTTATTTATTTTTTTACCTTCAATTGGCAAATGCATCAGTCTTTATAAGTCCTTGTTACAAGGAGGAAAATAACGTGTTTTTTTTCTTCTCATACGCCCAACAAGAAAACAGACTAAACAACAACATGCACAAGTGATGCCAACTCCACCCTCATGCCCTGAATCCTCTATTTACAAACACCGCCTCGTCTCTCAAGCCTCCGCGTGCCTGGCAGACATCATTTCATCAGGTCCTTGCCCTCCACTGCGAGTCTCGTGAGGCCGGCAGAGGTGATGGGGATGTGCGGTGGAGGGGGCACCTGGCAGATGGTGCAGGGACACGGCAGTCCGGCCCAATGCTGGAAGCCGGGGCCCAGCTGCAGGGGCACGGCCGGGGAGCTCTTCATCAGCGGGTGGGGTGCCCGGATGGACGTGATCCCCGGCAGCGAGCTCGACAGCGTGGACGACGTGGAGGTGGTCAGCGCGCTCCCGAGGAGAGGGTGCACCTGGTGCGCGGCGGCCGCGGCCGCGGCGGCGGCGGCGGCCGCGGCCGCGGCGACGGGGCCTCCGGGGTGTCCGCTTGCGCCGACGGTGCCGCAGTGGAAGGCCGAGTTGTGCCCCCCGTAAATGTCCCCCACCAGCCGCTTCATCTCGTCCAAGGAGCTGTTGAGCATCAGGATGTAGTTCCTGGCGAGAAGCAGCGTGGCGATCTTGGACAACTTCCGCACCGAGGGCCCGTGCGCGTAGGGCATCACCTCGCGCAGGCCGTCCATGGCCAGGTTGAGGTCGTGCATGCGCTTGCGCTCCCGGCCGTTGATCTTGAGACGGAGATGGTACATGTCCTCCTCGGTGACCGGCTTCTTCAGTTTGAAGTTGTTGCTGCTGCTGCTGCTGCTGCTGCTGCTACTGCTGCTGCTGCTGCTTCCGACTGACTTGGGGTCTCCAGACCTCAGGAGATCACTGGCGCTCAGCTTCTGGCGCAGCTCTGCGCTCTGCGTGGATGAGGAGACGGAAGAGCCTACGAGGCGGTGATGATGATGTGGGTGGTGCTCTCGGAGAGACATGACGTCCATGTCCGGGGAAGAGGCTCTGCTGCTCGCGCTGGAGTCTGAATTCATTTTATGGGTTCGCTTCCGAGGTTGATGTAGGAGGTCGCTGCTGTCTCTCTCTCTCTCTCTCTCTCTCTCTCTCTCTCTCTCTCTCTCTCTCTCTCTCTCTCTCTCTCTCTCTCTCTCTCTCTCTCTCTCACACACACACACACACACACATACACACTCTCTCTCTTTTTACTCTCTCTCTCTTCCTGGAGCCTTCAGTTCGCTCTGGTCTCCTGATGGTCTCCGTATCCCTCCTGTCCCACGCGTCTGTCTCTTTTTTTTTTATCACTTCGACTTTCTCTCTCTTTTCTCTTTCTTTCTCTCTCCTTTCTTTCTCTCTGTCGTTTCTCCGCCGTGTCTCCGTGTCTCTGCGGTGAGGAGGACACTGATAGAAGCTATTTATACATGCGGGGAAACAAAAGCGGCTTTCCTATTCATAACGCTAGTTAGGAGGATGACGTGCCGGTTGGAAAGGGGGCGGTGTGTGTTTGACTGTCCCAGTGACCGCGGTGCGCAACCATTCACTGCCATTGTCAGGACACCGTTGGGGGGCACAGTGAGCCTCTTCTTCTTCTCTTCTTATTTTTCTCCTCTTCTTCTCTTTCTTTTCTCCTCTCCTCTCGCGGATCAGAAAGTTCCTGGAACAAACTGGTCAGTTTGAAAAATTGATTATTTTATACTTTTTTTTTTTTTTTTAGTTAAACCTATATGTCAAGTTGTTTGGAGAGCCTCCTGTACATTTCATATTTAAAAAGTGACACACTATATTGGTTGTGTCCTGCTTTGCTGTGACTTTTACGCACAAAATCATTGTTATAACCTCGCGCAGTGAGTTTATTTTTAAAAATGTATTTCACATGTTTTAAACATAAATGTGACTCCTAAACCAAACGTCTCGGTCCGGCCGCTGGTTGCCTGAGGGAATGGGGAGGAATGGGAAGGGAAATTGTTTTCCCATTCAGCGGCTCCTGCGGCCACAGGGGTGCGCGGCCTCCGCTGGGACGGAGGTGACGCGCCCGCTCCGACACGCCGCGCTCTGCTGTCCATATGGCGGCATGCGGCCTCTCGTCTGCTCCTTCATGCAACTTCTCATCGCGTCCCTGTCCTACAGAAAGGGCCATCCTTCATTTCATTTCTTCATTATTATTCATTTTTGATATGTCAGCTTAGATACGATCCTTTAAGATGAAATATCAGCTGGCTTAAACAATATTCTGATTGATGGCACGCAGATAAACAGATGACAGTGAAAATATTAAATCCAAAAAGAAATGCAGGCAGTATAGAATTTAAAGAATTTAAAGCTATTACTTGTCCCTCAAGGGGGGATTTGATTATTCAGGGTTTACCACAAATAAAAACCGTAAAAACATTAAAAAAAAACAGTCTAAAAATACAAAATACAAAAAAACACATTTTAAGTATTTAAACATGATAAACTGTCACAGAATATATTGAAATGAGCCATACTGCGTATTCACAATGCACTAAACCAATTAGAAACATACATCTATCATACATCATATCTGATTGATTCATCACGTGAACAGGCAGATCTCAGAAGGTGTGTTTTTGTGTCAACAGATTGTGAGAATTCATTAAATTGAGTCAGTATTGTGTGTATTGAGCTGCTGGGAGAGAGCGCTCTCACTCTGAAGAGTCTCCTCCAGATCCGTTTTGTGGAGGTGGAGTGCCGCTAAACAATCACATGTGGAAGTAACTGAAGTACTCTTCGTCTGACCAGCACCTTAGCATCCCTCCATCCATCCATCTGTCTGTCCTTCCATCCATCCGCCTGCACACACACACACTCTCACCCCCCGCCCCCCCTCCAACACACACACACAGCACTTCAAACTTGGATAATAAAGTCTGTCTGAAACTCTGCTCGCTGCTCTATCCTTCGCCAATAAGATCCCCCTGGTAGAACAGTAAAAATGTGTATTCACGGCCTCATTGTTGGCCCGGCAAAAGAGCCCTTCTCATAAAGGTGCTGCCAATGCAAAGAAAAGCGCTTGGTCGGCTTTGCTCTCTCTTGGTGGCATTTGAACGTGTAAAGCTTTGAATACCAATTGCTTGAACTGGACATATGTGAATCCGCTGTAAGCCTACTAATCCCGTCCCCAAGTGTTTCTTTGTGCGCGGGGCAGCCTCGCACACCCAAGAGAAAGTGTTCCTAATCCGGCCAATGTGGAGAAATGTGTGAATGAGAGAGAGAGAGGGGACAGAGGAGAGCTCACACAGGAGGTATGTGAGCATGTGTGTGTGTGTGTGTGTGTGTGTGTGTGTGTGTGAGTCAGGTATCAGTTTGTGCAGCAGCGCATGCCTTTGACTGCATTTTCTTTATTTATGTATTTCTGGCGTGGCTTGTTTTGAGTGTGGGAGTCCATCTGAGGCCCCCGGCTCCACACCACCAGGACACTGGTCTAAGTGGAAGCAGTTATTCACCGTTCTCCTCACTACTGTCACAGCAGGTTGCCCCTAATGTGCTCTTTTCACCGCGTAAGCTCCTCGCTTTCCTTTTATTCCTCTGTTCGTAGCTTTTTCTTCTTCTTCTTTTTTTTATCTCTTGTCCTCTCACACTCTTTCTCGCTTACTGTCTCTTCTCTCCAGTTTCTGCTTGCTTCTTCTCTTCTCTCTTTTAATTCTTTCTCTCTTTCACAAGTGGCTCGCCGCCTTCTCACATCAGTGTCCTGGGCAGCAAAAGGACAGCTGTCGTGAGTGGGTCAACATCTGAGTCAGAATTGGGTTCACCTACTCACAGCGGAAGAAAACCTTGTAATATCATGGGTTGTTTGTGTTATTATGGTAAAAAACTGTTATAATCAAGCCCTTTTAAAACTTACATGTCACTATTTCACTTTCTAAAGAGAGGCTAAATACTTTACATATTAGTTCAGGCCTATTACCGTAATAAATACAATTTGTTACCAACATGTTGAACATTTTGACCCACTTAAAGCAATGTCTATGACTCATAATATGTTGTTTTTATCAGGCACCATGCACTGTTCAGGTGAAGAAAAACAAAGATTACCGGAGGGGCAACATACATGTTTTTGATGGATTTGTTTCATCAAACAGCAAAGTGTTCTTGACAGAAATGAACGCTTGTCTAGGAAATGTGGTCTTCAGAGAAATACTGATGCCAACACTTCAAGTGGCGAAGAGACTGTTATCACGGTCTCATTAGGTGACTGTTATAACATCAATATATTAAATCTTACACGCTTGTTATTTGGCTTGTTGTTAGAGATTTTACTGATTCATAATTAGGGTTGTAAAACACATGTTAAGAGTAAATATTCACGTGTGATTACTTGATGAAATCCCTCTTCAGACGACTTATGAGAAACTTTATTAACTCCTGAAAGTAACTCTTCATTGATGCATAGCTCTTCAGAGGCCGCCCCCCTTTAGCTTAACACAGCTTTATATTAAGTTTCAGCACTTGATTAATGTACACTTCAATGTCAACTCTGCGATTATAGCTTTTATTAAAAATCTCTTGACTATAACTGTCTGTCATTGGTAGAAGTAGCTGATGAACACAGCAGAGCGTTTAGAGCCAGATATTTCCCTGAAGAGCTGGTGGAGACCAAAAACAGAGCTAAAAGAGAGTGAATATTATTACAAGTTGGACTAACACAACTCCATATGAATAACATTGATGCTCTGTCTTCTTTATCTAATGTGTATCTCAGACTACAACACTCACAGGGTTTAAAACAAAGGTATACACCTTGAGAAACAACATCTCAATATATCAGAGAAGTGAACCGACGCTCTCCAGACACCACCAACCTCCTCTCCGTGTCTCCTGGGTGGGCCAGCAGACCCCCACTCACTCGCGCAGGGCAGTAAACGGTGAATGGACGCGTCCCTCCAGCAGCATGTGGAGGCGGTAGGCGGCTGTCTCGCCATCAAGAGGGAGACACAAGGTCAAGGTGGCAGTTGAAAGGCGTCAAAGTGCTTTAAATAAGTACAATATTCTTTGTTGCATTTACACATATTTTTGGAAAGGATTGTAAAATCCAGAGGAAATGTGGTTATTTTCTGTTACTGTTTTTTTTTAATCATCTTTGACAATTAGGAGCCATTAAAATAATATTCTTAAAAGTATTGTTCAACAAATTATTTGAAACAAGCAACGCGTTTCTGTTTTATTAATCCCATTAGATTTGCGTGTCCTCATCATGTTTGTGTAATCTCACTAGAACAGAGTCCATAACCAGCTGCTGTTCACTATATTTCATGTACTTCCTTCGTCATCTTTTTAGTTTGAAGTCACCCGGCCGGTTTGTTCTGCAGCTTGTTTCGCTTCAGGATGTGTCATGTTATTGAAAAATAAACCAGATATAGTGACATCTCACACATGTTTTCTCTTCTCAGTTGGAAGAAATGTTCTGTTCCAGCTTCAAAAAAGACTCGAGGCAGCGAAACTTCACCTGACTCAAACCAGCGGGCTTGAAGCCAAAAATGTGTCATGTGGTTTTGCCCTGAAGGAGGAGAGAAAGTTCATGTTATCTGAAGCTCTGACAGGCCGAATGCAAACAGACAGAATGTTCACACTCACCTGCAGGCAACTTTATTCAAAGTACATGAAAGACGAGGAGACATGTTTCATTCTGTTTCCACATTCGACTAAATGCAGAGCGCTTTAGAGACAATAAAGACATCAGTGGGTGGAGGACTCATGTCTGACAATCAGAGGTTATGAGTACTGCCAAGTACAATTAAGAGCAACACAATGTGTCCACAAAAAAGAATGGCTTGACATTGTCACCATTTTAAAATGGTCTCAGTAACTTATGAATTGAAAGAAAGTTAGAGCCGTGATTGTAAGTAGAAAAACAGAAACATTGTATTACATATGAAGACGTGAGGAGACATAAAGTGCTTATTATTTATTCTGATATTTGTTTCAACATCCTTTTATTTTTTATTGCTTTGCATTTAACCAATATTGGACAGGAAGTCTTGCATGGCTCACTCTATTTCTGTTCATTTAGTTGTATTTGTGTAACTATGTCATGGAATATAGTCACTCTGTCCCAGCTCAGGAATATACGTATATAAAGGATTTATTTTTCTGTTGTTCTCTGTATTGTTGTTGGTGCAGCAATGATTTAGTGAATCGCTTAAAACTCTAACAATTCAATGAATGAAAAAAGTTCTTGAGGACGACAAACTCCTGAGAGACATTTAAGGGAATGATCTTGTTTTGCTTTGTAGGGATTGATTTACTGTATACCTTTAAAGGAAACAACAAATACTCTGCTTGTTAGCGTTTCCCTGTTTGTTGTACACAAATGCCTTTGTCTGGACGGTCCAGTAGGAATATTTGAGCTTTATTTGGATGGTTATGTTGTTTATTTCATGATGATATCAAATATGAACACGGCGCTTTTCTTTCTAATCAGGTCCGCGGTACATTATGCCAAATGCATGTGCGACATTGATCTGTACTCTTTTCATCTTCCCCCCCGTCAAAGATGCCATCAAACCCCAGTTTGAAGTGTCACCAAAAGAGATTTCTCAAAGGTCGAAGCCTTCTACCGGCAGATGGAAGACAGCAACGCGAGCATTGGGATGTGAGAGTGAGACCCTGCAGCCTCCGTCAGCAGTAGAGATTCATTTATTGTCCATTAAAACGAGTGAAAAGTAAGAAGAAATACTGCGCCTCTCAGAAATGTTTGGTTAACTTTGAAAAGTCTTATTTTTCCTTGATTGGGCCCATTCTGCGTGAAAGAGAATATCAATAAGATTTCTGCCTTTCTTATTCTTTTTGTGAAAAGTAAACAAACCTTCACATTATTGCAAGCCTTTAATTAAGGAGACGATCAAACAATTAAAAGCTCATTAATTACAGACCTCACAACCATCTCCACCAACATGAATATTGAGTTGCTAATTATTATTTGCAGGGCTGTTTTGTTCTTGGAAGACATTGGCGTTAATTAGGCAGAAACAAGTCAAATTAACATTTCCGTAATGAAGAAA
>NW_027176240.1:5852642-5875142 GCF_023055335.1 Clinocottus analis
AAATGTGTAAAAAGTATCTTTTCCATGGTACCATTTCAGCACGTCTCATACTTCCTTGAATCTGTTTTTTCAGCGCTTGACCTTGTGTGTTGCAATACGTCCAAAGGTCAACATCTCACCAGCTGGCCTGGTGCAGAGACCACAGTCGTTACTCTTAAAGTCAGATGGTTCATCGCGCGGGTCATCAAAGCTGAAAACCTTCTTCCGAGGCCTGGAGGATGAATCGCGGATGAAATGAATCGTCTGCATATTTTAATGCTCTGAGAGAAACTTTATGGCATGAGGGAGAAAGAGACAGAGAAACAACTTCATCATCTGTCCTGTGACGCTTTGCCTTGTGACACCAGTTTGCTCCTGTGTGCAGCAATTTGATATTTATGTGTCTGCTCATGCACACTTTCCTGTTGGTGTTTGAAGGCATGTGCGGCGTGTGTATGTGTGTTTTGACTGCACGCGGCAATAATAAAAACCACACCAGCACAGGCCACATTTTTCAAGTTTGTTTGACGCATTTAAAATGCTAATAACCAGTTTATTATGTGCTACATCAAATGCAAATGCTCTGTTTTACTGCCGTGAAGTTGGGCCGACGTTAGCATTTGCATATCTTATGTCTGTCTCCTTAGCATGCATGGAGGAACTGGATAGCGGGCAGACTCTCAATAAATAACATTAACAGGCGCATTAGATAAACAAGCTCCAATGATGCCGCTATTAGGGAATGCAGAGCCATAGCCCGCTTAAATGAAGGTGTTTGACACAGCAGCATATGGTGTGCAAATCCCCCCAAATCAACCGAACGCCAACGTTATCTGGAAGTGTCAGGGAGAGCAGACGGATTGAAAAAACATCGCTTTAACGGCAGACGCTTTACGATGTTGAGAAAATGCTGCGGAGGAATTTGCCTCTTTAAGACCAACTGGCGACTGGTGTTCATCGTGTGTGTGCGTGTGTGTGTGTGTGTGTGTGTGCGCGCGCGAATGAGGAAGACAGCAGTTAAGAAACTCTAATTGTAAATGAGAAACTTTGTCTGCTGTAATGTTTGGTTCACTTTAAGTTTTAATCACCTTCAGGCTCCATTCAGAAAACCCACTAAGATGTAAAGTAAACATTCCATAAAGAAAGTGAATATTTTCTCATTAAAGCGTCACTGACTGTCAAAGCAGCCATTCATTATGAATATGAGATGGGACATGATGACGCTTTAGGGTGGTCGCTTTTGTTTTTTACCGTGTGATGTGGCATGTTGAGAGGTGTTTTCTGATGTGTTTTACACACTTTGTGGATATACAGCTGAAGGTTATGACTCTACTCAAACTCACTCAGATCTGAGACGCTTTAGACACCGCAGGGTTATTTTGACATTTTAATTTGTGACAGCAACAACAGATTCGGCCTTATTTTATCATCTATATACTCCGAGATTCAAGGGACGGCTCCAATAGTTTGGATGGTAACTTGTGTTTTAAACTCAAAATATGTAATTTATCTTCTGGTGTTTTCTGAGGGGATGTTAGGCCACAAAGTCAGCTCAGTAATGCAACTGCAAATATGCAAACACTGAAAATACAAGTTGATTTAATGCATTGACGGATACCATTAGGGCTTGTTTTGAGCAAAAATACTAATAAAGTATGTTGCGTACGATATGAAGTATGATATGGATACTTTCTTTTACTTTTTTGTGTTTTGTCTCAGAGAGTAACAACAATACCGTTTTTATTATGCATGCATATGCTATTTTTTTCTTTCAGTATTAGGTTTTTTGTGTTACGTTGTGTTCTATTGATTATAAAAATCCAAATATATGTTTTTTAAAATCTGGGGAAAAAACAGAATAAAAGAAAGAAATGATCAAAGTGCGTTTTGAAATCAAAATGATAAAACCGACCTGTAAAAAGACCCGTAATATTTCTGATTCAGAATCTAAATCAGATAGGTTTATTACAAAGTGTATTTTTTTTTACATACAATTCATGAAATCTTTCTTGGAGATGACGAGAGAATTCCTGCACATTATCCTTTACGTGGAAATACGATAACTAGATGTGCAATTCTTCACAGTTTGAAGTATATGTGCATTGTGTGAAAATAATGTCCACCTCAACCTCCACAGATATCATGAAGACACAGCGAACTGTGGGAGTGTGACGTAAATCCTCAAAAACATGCACAACTTAAGGCCAGCTTTTGGTCACAAACTCATGTTTGCATTGAATTAACCTGACAGTCGGATGGAAACAATTGTATTTCCTCTCTTTTTAAGAGTTGTGGTATAAATATGTAATTATATCTGCATTAGGGTAGTCTCTCTTTAACCCAACAAACTCCTCTCTCTCTTCTCTTCAGACCTCCTTCCTCCTTTGTCAAAAGGCCCATTTGTGATGAGATGCCAGCATTCACTTGTTCCTTCATTTGTACTCACTGTAAACCCGGCCACTCCGGATGAGTGTCCGCTACATACCACAAACAAACGCTGAAGTAAAGATGCTAATGCTCTCTCCCTCCTTCTTCCAGCCTGTCCGATAATCTCTCCTCCTCCTCTCTCTCCTCCTCCTCCTCCTCCTCTCGCCCGGCTCCTAATCCGCTCCACAGCCGTGAAAACTCTCCATGAGAGAGAGATGACCCGTTCTAATGGGTGGAGGCAACCACCCACACTCACAGACGCGGAGGGTCCACACACAGACACACACACACACACACACACACACACACACACACACACACAAGACCTCGCTAAGCTCGCTTGGCTTAGTCTAGGCCGAATAAGACGCAGTGAGCTGGGAACACGCTACGTGATTCAAACCCCCATTACGACCCATTTCAAGGTTGTGGGGAATCTGCCCTGCTTTGTCAACACGGGCAGTCAAAACACTTGTCTGGTGCTGAAACAGTTAGTTGATTAATTGATTAGTCAATTGACAGATAAGTTGCGAAATTCTCTGCTTGGAGCTTCTGTAATGTGAGGATTTGCAGTTTTTCTCTGATTCACGTCGTACAAATTCAATGTCTTTGAATTTTGGACAGAAAATATGCAATTTGAATATTTCTGTCATTATATTCAGACATATTACAGATGGAGAATTGTTGACGGATTAATCTGTAATAAGATTGTTGCAACTCTGGTGTCCAAGGGTTTACATCTCTTCATTCCTGTTGCAGGTTGTGGTGTGTGTGAACGTTTTTTGATGTTTTTTTAATAGAAAACACATAAATGACCATTCAATGCCACAGCTATACTTACATTTCCTTCACAAAGAGTAAACAAAGAGCAGCAGATCTCCAGAGCACCACACAGTGTACGCGAGCAGCTGTTTTTGGGGCGATGAGTGTGTGCAGGTGTTGGGCTCTCAGTGGGATCGTTCAGCCATTTTCCTGCTGGTTCCTGTTCGCTTGTTTATTAAACCGCGTAAAGGACCGTGCAGCTGGTTCTGAACGGTGAGTTCAGATTGCATATGTTTTACTTCCCTGGTCGACAGTTAAGCTATGAACGCTTTGACTTGAAACTTACTTGGAAAAGATGGTCCCTCGCGGTGAAAGTGTGTCCCCTTTGTGTTTGGTCATATGCTGCAGCTCCAGGATGCATCAGTATTGAGTAGTTTGAACGTTCGTGATGCAAGTAATCATTAAATTCACAGCATCCTTTTCTACAAGGCCCAGATTTGCTGGTTCTTTGTCTAAAATGTTTTATTTCCTGAGAACAAAGCTCGTGCTCACGCTGCTTTTTCACTATGTGACTCTATTGCTCTGAAAATAATCTGATGCCGTTCAACTCTTCAGATTTGCCGTCAGATTAACGCGTAAAACAAAACAAAACCTCCCAGTGTTGTACATTTACATTGGTCTTTAATTGCTTATAAATTAGGCTGTTATATATCAAGACAACGCTGTTTTCATTAATAACTTATATCAGCTCAGTTTTTTAATGATATGTTGCTTTACGACCGAGCATAATGATAAAAACTCCCATACACAACAATTTGTTTTTGTTGGACAAATATGCGAGAGAACATCTACCCTGGGATGCCCTGACACACACCCTGCAACCAGCACATGGTCCATCTCATGCACACACACACACACAAAAAAACCCCACACACCCACACACACACTAGGCTAGCCAGATCACCATGCTACATCACTCTAGACCAGCTCCTCTGGTCCTGCTTCAACAGATGGCCCGACAGGTCCCTGGATAGGCCGCGAGGTGGAGGGAGGGGAGTGTTGGAGGATGAGGGAGTTAAAGGGGGACGGAGGGAGGTTGCGGGGGGTTTGCTTACCCCTTAGGAGGACTGGTGGGGGTGTGGGGTGGGTGGGGGAGGGAGGGAAGGAAGGAAAGAGTGAGGGAGGAGACATATGTCCACAGCCCTGGCCTCTGCCGACGGACCGTCTCTGCTGACATGCCTGGCTCGCTGTCTGTCTCTCACACACACAATAACCACACCATAGCTTGTTTTTGTCACATCGACGACACCATATCAAACCTCATCCTAACTGTAACCACAAAAAAAAAACAATTTAGTGGAAGAGACGTCCTGATGACGTGACTGAATGCCCACAATGTGAGCAATTTAACTTACACACACATTTACTCCGCTGAGCCTGGCAGATCGCTGCAGCACAGCTCCTCTCCATCTGCACCTAAAAGACACACGCGCCCCGACAATGAGGTGACCATGTCTCTGCCCGAGACGAAGCAGAGGGATGGAGAGAGAGGGGGAGCGAGAGAGAGAGAGAGAGAGATGCAAGAGGAGAGGGGAGAGAGGAGAGGGAGGGGACGAGGGAGGGACACATTAACAAGCTATAATCTCAACTGCCTTATCCATAATGCATTGTGTGGGCCAATTTACATGGTGCTGGTCCCTCTGGGAGAAAGGAGATCATCCATCACATTACTTTATTAGCTCCCTCACACTCTTTCACAGATGCACACATAAGCGCTCGCACACACACATCATTATTTGTCCCTGCCTGTCCCCCTCTCTCTCTCTCTCTCTCTCTCTCTCTCTCTCTCTCTCTCTCTCTCTCTCTCTCTCTCTGTTTGGTGGGGCTGTTTTGTCATGGTTGTTGTTTCAAACTGCTGCTGCCTCTAAACGACTCCACACCGCGTCGTGTTGTGCAGACTGTGAGAAGCAGGGAGGGTTTTTTCTTAAAAAATACAACTATATATATATATATATATATATATATATATATATATATATATATATATATATATATATATTAAAGGCGAGCTGCTGCGAAGCTTTGTTTTGTGAAACTTAACTTTCTTTGTGTTTAAATGAATAAATAAACTGTAATTCTGCAGTTTTATTAATCCCCGAGCATTCAGATTAACATACAATTAGTCACTTTGGTTTTTAGGCATCATTTGATGAGATTTAAGACAAAAGGCAACGATTTTAAACAGGAGCTTATCTATGATTTTCTCCATGAATATAGGTATTATTATTTTTACAAATGGCTAGCACATGATGTGTTTGATTTCAGCCGTTTCAGATCAGTAATATCAGAATGGTGTATAAAACTTGCAAAATGTATTTGTTCTTAGATTTGTGATTGTCCAAATGTATAATAAAGCAAACAATGAAAAATCTGGATAAAACTGAAAATGTCAAACAATCAAATAATGATCAAAATTGTTGATTGTTTCTTTTAAGAAGTAAATTAATGTAGTTTTCTAATGCATACAATATAAATGAATAATATGAATATTCATTTTCTGAAAGATTTTGTCAGTATTCAAAATGATATATAAAAATCTGTAGGTTCAGTCATGGTCATTTATAAAATAAAAAGACTAAAAAGATTGGCCATTCTTTTTACACACAATTTTGAGAGCATTATTTTATTTTTGCTCATGCTATAAATTAAATTTGATTATTTACACAGAATAAACACCACAAACAAAATATGTATTCCGTTTGTTTTCTTTCCCGCAGCATAGGCACACACAGTTCTAATCGTCAACATAACTTCATTTGTATTTGTTGTTCTATTCATTGCGTTCAACAACGAATGGTGATTGAATTACTGAATAAGAAGATTTAGGTTTAAGGAGGTTGAGGGGAGGAAACAATGTCATGTTAATTCGGAAGTCAGTCCAGATGATACAGAGAGCCAACATAAAAAAAAGACATAAAAATCTCCATAAACCGTCTTGAGTTCAGTTTGCATGTGATGTGCGTGTGTTGTGTTTGTGTCTATAATGACTGGATCGACTGAAACTGCCCGTGCATGTGTCAGTGAAATTAATTGTTGGCACCTTGGCCACACACACACACACACACACACACACGCACACGCACACACACACGCACACGCAGTAGATCCATCAGCCTCCGCAGTCGCCCTGTGAATAAAAAAGAGCTGTAATTGCAATCATATATGTGGAGCTCCAGCACGAAGCGCCATACCGTACCATTAGTATCACAAATAAGTAATAATTTGCTAATGACAACATTATGTTGAGTCAGTTTAGGGGCAATTAAAGTGAGTGATATTTACACATGCCCAATGAATCACCGAGCGTGGCAGTTCGGGCGGTCTCTAATGAATATTCATCCCGG
Source organism: Clinocottus analis (assembly GCF_023055335.1). Taxonomy (NCBI): domain Eukaryota; kingdom Metazoa; phylum Chordata; class Actinopteri; order Perciformes; family Cottidae; genus Clinocottus; species Clinocottus analis. The sequence goes on from NW_027176240.1 coordinate 5,859,212, forward strand.
CATTTCTCCCCTGCGCGCCGCAGTTTATAAACTGAATTATGGCTGATTTGCCCTTTTAAAAAATGAACATGGGCGCATCTCCCACAAGGAGGCGGCGAACAATAACGTCTGATTATAAAAATGTTTTACTGCTAAACTGCCGGTGAGGAGACGGCGGCAGCGTGGTTAAAGGCTCAGTTGGAGGGGTGCGGTGGAGGGAGCGCCCCGCACCTAAAATCAATCCGGTTTACTCTCGGCCTGTCCACTTTTTTTTTTATTCTTTTTTTTTAAGACTGACATAAATATTAACAGTGTGCATTCAGGGGGCTCGATACATCACGAGGATCAGACTGAACATGGGACTTCATTTGTTTTAACAGGCGGTAGTTTGTCTTCCGATTAGCCCGCGTGGAGGTCACGGTGCTCACCAACCTTCAGCAGCCCATAAGGAGAGCGGCCGGCTCTCCGGGAGCAGCCCGGCGTCCGGCCCTCGGTGATTTCTCCGGTAATTGGCCCACGTCGTCGTCGTCGTGTGTGTGTGTGTGTGTGTGTGTGTGTGTGTGTGTGTGTGTGTGTGTGTGTGTGTGTGTGTGTGTGTGTGTGTGTGTGTCGGGCCGGGTGCTGACCTCTCAGGTGCAGGATCAACAGGCGACATCAGTTCGCATTCACGGGCCGCGTAATAAGATGCGCAGCGCGCGTTTATCATGCAAATAAGCGGCTCTCTAGCAGGTGTCAGCGCACACTCAACACGCGCGCGCGCACGCACGCACGCACGCACACACACACACACACACACACACACACACACACACACACACGTACAAGCAGGACTCATTATCAGACTGATGAGGCTTTAACCTGACAAATGCAGCTGGGCCTCACAATGTCAAACACACAAAAAAAGAAGAAGAAAAGAAAATATTCTTTTAAAATGCGACTTGATTTTCCTTCACCATTGCTGCCGGACAATATCCATGACGTTAAATTCCCATGCGATGAGTAAATAATTTATTTCGGTAAACAAATGCAAGTGATGGCATGGTTAAGTTCACTTTTGTAAACAAATAAATATCATGGCATAATTTACTATTTTTTATACCTCTATCCTAACAAACAATATTCCTCACAGGCTTTTAAAGTGCTGAGATACGTCATGACACATCTGCTGAATTTAAGGTTTGCTGGATTCTTTAAAAGTTGTAGACTTAAACAAAAAAAAAAACACTCAGTCCTTCCTAAAACTTCATTTTTGACTTAAACGTATCTGCTGCCATCTTGTGGTAAAATCTTGGAACTGCATATGCGTTTCACATTTTAGATGATTCAGTGATCTCAGAGGAGAAAGTCCTCTTTTCTTTCACACACTCTTTTCACACAGAGGTCACAGGTCAGCTGTGGGAAAACCAGAGCAGAGCTTGGTGGAATTTATGCTGCAAAACCTCCAAATTAGCTCAATGTCCTCTCCATAGTCATGACATGTTGGCCTGCTAGCAAACCCGTCACAGCATCTGACAAGCACATTATGAAAAGCTGAAAAAACAGGCAGCAGCTTCACATTAAGAGTGAATTCAGCAGCCGGACCAAAGCTTTCGTGGGATGCACTTCATGGTGGACGCTTTCAGTCTGTGTGGTAGAGAGGAAAAACAATGGCAGAATAAATGCTGATTAACGGAAACACCCGACCATATCACAACCCACATTTAGAAACAAAGGTCACACGTCAGCTGGAGGTATCCTGGTGCCTCAGAGGGTCTCACATTAGTTGATGTGTTTTGTTTTAAAACGCTGATAAACAGCTGTGCAAAGCTAATATAGGCCACTTGGGTAAAGCTATAGGGTAGGAATGTCTCGTTCAGTTTTACATTTTTACATTAGAGTGATCCATTTATTTTGTAAATCGGAGGCCTGCAACAAAAAAAGACTCACATTGTAATCCAAAATGTAGAATCCTGCGTCAGCCACACAGTGACTGTTTTCAGGTCCTGTACAATCATCTTCCCCCAAAAAGTGACCCATCATCAGTACACAAAGCTGACATAAATGACAGATGTCTCTGGCAATTTTGGCAGGTGGAGCTCGGGGAATGGCAGCGCGCCCTCGTTGTCTATGTGTGTCTGAACCGTGTAGGCTTTGACCACCGCTCCCCACTCCAGCACGGAGCTGTGGATGATTCCCAGTCTGGCCTGTTCGTGAAACGCTGCTCCGAGCTCCCTGCCCAGGAAGATGTCTTGGCACTGGAGTGAGGACAAATCTCCCTTCACAGTCACGTCCAGGTTTGTGTCTTTCTCCTTCTTGTATCTATTCGTGTCCAGGTGAGCACCGTTATCTCTGTCGGGGTCGCTGTTTGAGTCTGCGTTCCTGGCTCGGTTTGCATCTGGACAGTGGTGGAGTGGCCTCACTGTCAGCCTCTCCAGGTGCTGCACAGCAAAATGTCCCTCCGGGGTCGTAGAGGGCGGTGTCTCAGCTCCCAGGGAGCCACAGTGGATCAGAGTCAGGTGTCTAACCTCCGAGTTGTTGAGCAGGCGAGCCGTGTTTAACGGCGACGTGAACCACACCGTCAGACGTCTCATCCGGAAGACGTGCGACGAGTGCGACTGCGGGTGGTGCGGCGTGGGAAGCTGGATGTCTTTGCACCTGCATTCTGTAAGCGATGAGACGCTGCAGGGCTGCGGCTCCTGGCTGCAGGAGTAGTAGAACAAGCTGTTGTGGGTCACGTAGGCCAGACGCAGGTCGGAGCGCTGCAGAGCCACCGACACACAGAGCAGCACACAGAGGAGGGGGGCGGGAGGGCCCACGGCCGGCATCACTGCTGCGGGAGCGGCTCAGGCAGCATCCCGACTGCTGTGCCTGTGTGGATGGGTTCTCATGCATGTACATGAGCCTACAGGGAAGAAAACGGTCAATGTGAGAAAAACAGTTGACAAAAAAAGAGAAGCACTTTTATCACACTGCTTTTACTGTGAATAAAGTTTGGTCTGTGTGAAGAGGCAACTCGTGGCGGAAGAAGTACTCAGGAGCCGTGCCACAATGTTTAAATAGCCTGTTACAGGTAACAGTCCTGCATTTAGAATTATAATTTGGTAAGAAAACAGATGTAATGGGGACAATGTGTTGAATCTCAACAAGTGATATCGCTTTTAGTTTCATCAACTTTTATTATTTGTCATTTTTTGTTGTGCGAGCAAATTTAGATTGATGATTGATGTATATATATATATATATATATATATATATATATATATATATATATATATATATATATATATATGTATACAATTAAGAATACATGAGTATATATTAATATATTATTGTTAATGATGCATTAATGTGTAAGTTGCATTTGAATGGCGTATGACTGGAGCTGATTTTACTTACTTTGTATCCAGTTGGATTTCATTTATAACTTTACATATTATGTAATTATATTATATTATTGTATAACTTGTAGTCCTCAGCCGCAACTGACACTGGCCTCGAGTGACACCACAAGAGGCTTGATGCATCTTCATGTTATTCTGCAGTACTATACCCAGAACTGTACACAGACTTTGAAGTGTAAAATCTTAACATGTCTTCCACTGCTTGTCACATTATGTTTGTCGCATTATGAGTGATTTAATGTAATGTATCCTTCAGTAACACATTTGTCCTCTCCATGACTCAGCTTCTTTTACTTCACTGAATCTCAACAAGAACCTCTGACTGAGAGCCGGTGTGAACTTTATCCTTTTTGGCTGAAAACAAACTTGACATTAGTTAGCATTCTTGACATTGTTGAGGGAAAAGTCCAATTTTCCGGTTAAATCAAGCATAAGTAAAATGTGTATGTAAAAAAAATAAAAATGCTCGGGTCATGAAGACAAACCAAGCCGTCTCTCAGTCCAGTTCAACTTTCATACTGGAGATTCCTGTTATTGGATTCTGGAGTAAAACATTCTGAGGTCGCACCCTGTGTGTCTCTAATCCATTAAGTATTGTCTTGGAGAGAAGAGATGTGGATATAATGACAGCTGGTTTGGATCAGAACTTTGTGGGAAACACACACACACACACACAGACACACACACACACACACACACACACACACACACACACACACATATATACACACACACACACACACACACACACACAGACACACACACAACCACACACACACTGTGTTGGGTGTGTTTTTCCTTCACTTTAACATTGTTTGGCACTGGGAGCCCACATTGAATCTCACAAAACACACAGACACACATTTAGAAAATTATAACTGTGGAGATGTGCTTCAAGATTCCAGGAAAAACAATGTTTTGACATCTTGGTCTTTACGAAGGTCAGGGTAGATTTTCTGGTTTGGCAATAATATGAGAGCTAAATACCTTCTGCCTCATTCTGAAGTCGGCACAGAGTTGACAGCAACATTCTTCGTCTGGCCGTATGTGACATTTAACAGTGAATTCTCATATACAGTATATTTTACATCCAGATTACCGTCCACATTGTCTGACAGTATCATATGTATCCAGTATGTTTATTTCAGATCATCACAGAAGCAATAATGTTAACACTGAGTGAAATACTCAACCCGAGAGGGCTCTTCAATTGGAGATTCAACAAAATGGAAATATTGTCGATGGATCTCCAGATTAAAGCAGTTTTGTGGGTTTAAACATTGTTTGGCTGCACAGCATGAGTTTCTACATTATGACCACCAGCGGGTCAGGGAAGTTTATACAGGCTTCTTAGGTTTCTTTACTTTTCTGAATTTTGCTTGCTAGCTCTGAAAAAAGGTCAAATTTCTTTTAAAGAAATGTTTTTTCTTCCTGTTGGAAAATAATCGGTTAAGCTAATAACATTGTCTGTGCATATGGTGTTCAGCTGGTCTTAAATGTTCTCTTTTTGTTATACAGAGTATCAAATAAAAACATATTTTTTTGCAGGGTGAAGATATAGTGGAGTAATGCACCTGAGCACAGAAGGATGTCACTCTCCATGTGTGTGTGTTGAAATCCGAGCTTCTCTGTGATTTCTTCAGCTAACCAGTGGGGCCCGCTCTGCGTGCCCCACTGGTTAGCTCACGGCTGCTGGTCTGGTCTGCTCTCATATGGTCACATCCCACCCTTCATTCCCCATCAGGTGAACACTGGTAGCTCTGTCTGCCTGCTGGCTGCTGCTGTGGTTTGTACTGTTCTTGCATGGATGGTGGAAGAAGTATATATACGAATATGCTCTAAATTTTCAAATTCAAGCTCTAAGCTCAAATGAACTGGAACTTAGTGATCACACTTCATCTTCACACTGCAGAAGAGAAGACATGAAGCAAGATAAAATAGAAAGAAATCCAAGATGAATGAAAAAATGTTTCATTAAATGAAATCTATTGCTGATGGATATGATGCTTTGTTGTTATGCCAACTAGTGCTAAGAGCAAAGAGCAGACAGGAAGATGATAGCCAGCGTTAAAACACAGTGAGTCACAGTATCCAACAGTTCAGTTGGCCCAGCTCGGAGGAAATGTATGCAGATGGTAGATTCAGCGTGCTTCTCTTTAACAAAAAATTGTTAACGCCACACTTCCTTTTGTCAGGAGTACATAGTTTCTGTCTCCTGGCTGTACAGACTTCCACCCACTAAGTTACAAATGAATGAGCGTCTGGTCGCGTGTCTGGCTTAGGAGTCGCTGACTTGGACCTCAAACATTATGCTTAAGAATCCGTTTTGTAGGTCCGGGGTGAAATTTCCCCCATTAAAACATCCACTTTCTTGTTTTGTTCTCAGATTAAACCAAAGCAGAAGTTCACAGGATGACAAGCGACCTCATCCAGTCAGTCCAGCGTCCAGCAAGCAGTTGCAGTGTTCATCTGTGACATATTTTACAGTTTTCCATCTCAAGCGATTGGCAAGAATGTTTCTATTACATAACACAGACACAGGAATGTAATGTAACATGTACTGGTAACGAAGGCTCGGCTTTCTCTTCCTCGCTTTCTCTTTCTCGGACTAACTTCAGGACACAAACGTACAACTTAACAGCTGTTAAAGAAGCCTGACCTACATGGTCATCAATGTCATACAAGCATCGTAAGTTTCCCAGTTTTCAGATGTGTGACTTACCCCAAGCCGCTGCTGAAGAGCTGATATGTGAATGCGTCAGTTTGAGGCTAGGATGGGGAGGAAAAATCACACATCAAGCTGACGTCAGGATGGGGGAAGTATCCCACAGAGGAAGCTGTAACTCACTTCAAGTGTAGGCTGAGTTCAGCTTCAAATACTGCAGACAAATGTTCTTATCACAAGAGACTTGAACCAAAGAGAATCCCACAGATCATCTTCTTGGTCTATTTTTAGGCCATTTTTATTGGGATAAAAGTACAACTAAATGTGGATTAACATTTATTTATTCATTTAATTTAAGATACAATATATATAAAAAATCAATTTGGTACAGGTGTGGCCAGTCTCACTGTCAAAAGTATCGGTGTTTTTTCATAAATTGTATTTTAAAACATTAAGTTAAATAGGCCTATAATAACGTTTTAACGGCTTAAAACGTATTTTTAATAATGTATTTATCATTCGACTTAACACATTACAATATTAATCTGTTGCCAAAAATAATAAAGAAGGTATTCAAGAAGAAGAAAAAAAAAATCCTTGGAAAAACGGGTCATTTCCCAGTAACGTGACCAAAACAGAAGCCAACATTTGCTGCATTCAAGTGCTGTCGGAAATAATATGATTAGAATTTGAAAAACACTATCGAACTTTACGATTTATTAGAGCAACGTTGGCCGTTGTCTATGTTAAAACCGATGTGTGATATGCTATGTTTTATTGTTGCTGTTTTCGTTTCTTTCTTATTGCTTTGTGGTCTGTGCCAAGTATGATACTGACGTATTGTTTCCCCATCAGATTTAAGTTGTTTTGCTATCTTAGGTATTTTATGGATGAAGGTATGGTTGGGAGGGGTTTCCTTTAATAATAAGTGTTGTGTTCAAACATTATTTGAGGAAATGATTTGTCACACAAAACTGAAAACAAGAACAAAAACGTATTTAGTATTTGGAGACGTTGATTTACGAGGTTTGGGAAGGCAGCAATATAACAGGAAAGGACACGTAGTATCCGCTTTAGGGCAAATTTGGGAGCCATGATATTGCCAGTCGTTTGTTTTTAGCAGCTTCCCAAGGAAACTTGAGATTAGTTGGTGTATCCGTTTCATACTTACTTTGAAAAAGAAAAACAACGAGCACTGGCCCGCAAGTTAAGGATGGGTTTGGCTCGGTTTCTTTTCGTTTTCCTCTTCCCCTGCTGGCTACAAGCTGTGTTCTCCTTCGGTGAGTTTAACCAGCTATCGCTATGCTACTCGCTTACGCACATGTGCATTAAATAGCTTTAATGCCTCAACGGTCGCCCGGTTAAACTCCTCCGTGGTGCCGAATTAACCCTGCCGTGTCACACAATTAAAAAAAAAATGTTTCAAACTGAGGGTCGGGTTGTTGCGGGAGGTCGTGACAGTTTAGTGTAAAGAGGTGAAATGAGGACGGAGCGCTGGTCTCGCGGGGTAACGCGAGCTAAACGCGCTCGGCCTGTTTTCTTCTGCGTTAAAGGGTCATGTTATGCTAACAATAATATATTGCATTACCTATTAATGCCGTAGAGACTGCTATTGTGAAGCTGCATCTGTCTAACGTGGTCCACGCCAACTGTACAGTGTCTGAGCATAAACACAGCTGTAAATGGTGGAAGTGAATAGGATAGCTGTAAGGAGATCACATCTTAGCATATATATGCTGTGTAACGTTACATTTGACCCCAGACATAAACATACTGCTAAATAATAAAGTAACGTTAACTACCAAAACATCATCATACTCGTAGTCTAGATATATTGGATGGATTCCTCTCAGTTCAAATATGGCTGCTTGAACAAACCTGCTGTCTTTAGGGTTTTCTTTATTTCCTCTTTGTACTTTTCAGTATTACCCAAGACACTTATGTATTTCCGTAAATTTGTCTAGATTTTTTTCATTTTTTATAACTACAGATAAACCACATGCAGGCATCAAACTCTGCAGAAGCACATACATATAGGTGCACTTAGAAAACTAATGTCAACTGAAATATTGTGTACCATGGTACGCCTGTAAATGTTCACTTCTTATTAGAAATTGATGAAATACGGTACAGTTCTTTAATATTTGGCATTTTGCTTCATTTGCCGTACAAATAACACGGGCAAGTCTCTAAAATGGGCAGGACCTGCAAATTATTTTTTGAAGTTTAGAAATAGGATCTGAAACTTGGGCTGTCAAAGTGCCAGGAAGATTGTTTTTCAACCAGAAGGGTGTTCATTCAATACATTTGTAATACTACCTTTCAGATTAGATGTTGTGCACAAGCTAGTGTACCAATTCCTCTAATTATGGTAATTGCTGAGAGAGATGAAGGGGGGAAAACTCTTTAAACCATTTCTGGATCTTCACCAAACATAATTTAACGAGTCATCAGTCTGAGGGAACTGCTGCAACACACTTAATGCTTAAAAGCATTTTTTTGTGATGCTATCAGCCTGACCACTTACATCTTTTAAACATTAATTATTTAGGTATTTTGTGAAGCAGTGAAGTCCATCTTTAAACCAAACTATCCAACACTATTTTATCTTTTCAATTGTTAGTATTTTCTGTTCATCTGTCTTATATTAATACATATAAATAATTCTGACAAAAAGGGCAACACTGATTAAATAGAGCGTGAAGGTGAATGACACACACACACACACATATATATATATATATATATATATATATATATATATATATATATATATATATATATATAATTCATTTTATTTATTTTATTTCAGAGGGTCCATATAGCTGTGTGTGTGTGTGGATGGTTTCAATAAACATAGGTATTTATACATTTAGAAAGAAAAAAATATTAAAAGGGAAATCCTTGAAGTCAAATATTTTTTTTTTTGTCATCTCATTAGTCAATAATAGCAAAGTAAAGAACGTTTTTTGTAAATAATGACGGAAAGTTTGAGCAATGTTTGACAGCCACCACCCTTTTAATTACCAGACTCATTTATCAGGAAGACACGGCAGCCAGGTTTTAAACTGCCAAAAGGTTTCTGGCAGCGGTTTATCCAACTGAAATCGTTTTCTCATACTAACTGAATGCATAAAAGGTGGGAGGCGACACTAAAGGTTTTCTCCCCTCTCCGCTCTTTTCCTCCTTGTGTGTGTGTGTGTGCGCGTGTGTAAGCATGGATATACATGGTGTGTTATGAGATAGAAAGATTGATACAGTTGCGCCGGTCGTGATGAGTCACCGTATACAATAGCACAACTTGTGGGGCTTTCCAGGAGAAAATAAACCAAACCTTTGGAGTTTCTTGGATTAGATTTTCCAATTGTCTGATGTCTCGCCTAACATTTCACAATGGTGTTTGTTGTGGAGCCTGAAAGCGTGAACAATGAGGGGGGGGGGAATAAATAAATAAATAAAAAATTAACAACATGATATTAGTAGTTCCACTTGTGCTTTTTCTGCTACAAATCCAAATGTCTGCAGTGAAAACTATCCTCAGCTCACTCATTTAAGCAGCCTTGTGGGTTGTATGTGTCCAACCCTTCAGCATGATCGCACTTGTCGGAGACGTTTTAACCTTTTCTTGATGTGCATGATTAGATCTCTATTTTCTTCTGTACTTCTGTAAAGCTGTGGTTGAACTGAAGAGAGCTTTACTGTCATTCTCTCAACAAAACGCCCCATTAGTTGCAAAATCAGTCAGCGATATAAAGCTGACAATAACAAATACACCAAAATATGCAATGCAATGCAATAGTAGAATGTATGAGGAAGCGTTAATAAAAACAAGGAAATATTAAGTATCAAGAAGTAATAAAACATTTTGTACTTAAATGCTCTTTTTTTTGCACACAATAATCTTTTTGCACATAATTGTTTCATTGCACATTGTTAGACTTCCTCTATCTCCAGTGACCTCCTTTTTAACATCTGAGAGCGTTTGCTCTCTCATCCGGCTTCTAAAAGAGGTTTTTGCTTCATATGCACAAATCTGCCAGCCGTGTTTTGCATGTTTTCTGTTTTCTCGTGAAGTGACTCTTACACTCCGCTTCTCTTGTATGAACTTCTAAACATTCGCAGTGTTTAGTGAATAATTTTCCTCAGCTGGGGGGGTTGACCTTATTCCCAAAGTTGACATTCTGACATTTTGAATATTGTTCTTCTGTACTTTATAGTTCTGATTATGTATTTGTCCGTGCTGTAAATTAGTGGTAGAAGTTGTTTACTCTAGTATTGATGCCTTCTTTTTCCGATTTTAACAGGTAAAACATACTTGTTAAAATAATACTTGAAGTTTAGAGTGATTCATTTGATCTTTTACATTTTCAGTAACGTCAACTGCAGGAAAGTAAAACGGAAGTTAAAATTCTGACATGGTGTGGTTTCGCTGGTGTGGGTCTCACGCTACCTTGTGGTGAACGCCCTCAGCGACCAACGTGACGGTAGCGGTTAACACTTCTTTGACGGCACGTTCACCTTCATCTGTGATTTCTCTTTCACTCCTTTCACGTCTCAGCTTGTGTCTGAGCCGCTCTGTTTTTTTGTGGGTGTGTGATATCACATGCATGTTAGTTCACAAAGGAATTGAAACTGAACTGTTCCTTTAATCTATTGTGTGATAACAGATGTGACTGAAGCTGTGGTCTTTTTTTTTATTGATCTTTTTAAACGTAAGGCCACACTTCAAAACACTACTTTAATTTTTTACCTTAATCATCATGTCTTCATTCCTCTCCCTCTGTCTTTCTTTATTTTGCTGAACACACTTGGAGAATGTATACTTCAAATCCTCGTCAGTGTAATACTTTTTAAATTGATATTGTGTACGCCAGGAATGAGCTTCTAATAATTTTAAAACCATTTATGTTGACATAATTGGAAGAGAGCATGTCCCAACATGGTTCGGCCTGCGATAAAAATATACAAGTGTGTGTGTGTGTGTTTTAACAGTAACAGTGCAATGCTGCGAGGCCTGGCTGCTTCCTGTTACTTGAGGTAAATCGTCAGGCTTGTCTAAACACTCACTGGATAAAAATACATCTTGTTTCCAGAGCTGATCAGCGCTGCCATTGAAATCATTTGGTGGTTTTCCATTGAGGCTGAGTTGACATTCAACTGCAAGTCACGGCACTGAAGTGAGGGTCAGTTAACAAAGGGGTCGGTTTTATTTGTACTCGGCTATTGCTTTTTTTTTTAATTTGAGGAAGTGTGTCCGTGTTGTTGGGAAGTGTCCTTTTTCTGGGTTCCTTGATGTCTGAAGAGAACATTGCAAGTTTCTGGTAGATTAGATTGAAAGAACCCAGTACATTGAGTGAGGTTGCAGTTCTAGGATCAAGTTTAATGAAATATATGTGGACTATCAGCACTTTGTCTATTAATGAAAGCACGACTATTTACTGACAAAATTCTCTTGAACTCGTGCTGTATTTTTGTGTTGTGAAAGCTTCCGTGTCGCTGTCTGCGTGGGCGTGAAAAAGCATGTCCACCCATGAAAGAGGTCCACCCTGAATTGTGTTGTGTAGCAAGTTTGCATGCAGCGCCCTCTAGTGGGAGGTTTTTAAAAGACACAAAGCTGACCCAGACTTTTACAGATTTATGGAGAAGAAGAGTGGTGGGAGGGTTAACCCGAGAGTCTAAGTTACTTTAATGTTCATGAAAGAAAAAATGCCTTGTGATATCTGCAGTCTGACGTTTTTTGTCTCTGTTTCCACAGTGGAGCCGCCGACCAACGTGACGCTGCACTGCCGGAATATGCACAACGTTCTGCATTGGAGCTACACACAACTCTCCCCAGAGCTGAGATTCAGAATCTTTATTGGCTCCACAGTAGCAGAAGATTGGTTAGTGATTTCCTTAGTACACATCACCTGTTTAGAAGTATTACCTGACCATCAACCGTTAACCGATAAGATTAGTGCATTGCATGCAGAGGTGCTGTGGTTGAAGTCAGGATGAAAGAGGGGGACGGGGGGAGAGGTGCAGAGCCTGGTGAAGATAGAAATGGGAAAACATTCACAGACTCCTTGCACACACCATGCAAAAGAGAATTAATAATTGACCAATGTTTGGACATGGCAGTTCTTCTTCAGGGTGAAGAGGATTAAAGTGGTTCACAAGCCGCTCGGCTGCAATGAGCCAAAGCATGACAGCCGACACGTGGAGAAAGGAAGGGTGAAGAAGAGGGTTATTCATCTGCACCCTCAGATATCACTCAATTCTACACTCTTGTCCTTAATTTAATCAAATATATTCTTACAGTAGTTTATCGAAATTTTGATTATGTTCATGTAAAAACAACTCAAAGTTCAGGATGAACATTATTATATGTTGAACAAGATATGTATTATTAGCTTTAAACAATTAACAGTGTTATATAAGCATTTATTGACTGTTCACATACATGTACAGCTGGCTAAACTTCTCAAGACATGATTATAGTGCTTTTAGTCTTTCAGTTATTTGTTCATTATTTTCTCTTGTCAAAGTCAGTCTCGTCTCATTTGTTTCCCCAGGCTTCCGAATGAGATTTGGGTGAACTCTACAGCTGAACTGCAAGCAGACGTGTCATTTCTCTCTGACCCAGAGAATGACTACTATCTTGACATAACTGCTGTGATTGGAGAGAATGAGTCTGCTGTAACAGAAGGACCTTCTTTTAGCTATTTCAAAGACTCTGTAGTAGCAAATCAAATCTGTGAGTATTGTTTGGGTCATATTTCACTTTTTACTTTGATAAATCTGAATGAATGAGTTCAAACACTAATGCATCTCCTGAAAATAGACGGGGGTAGAAAAATATTGTTAAAAATTCTTTAACAATAGCGGTTACATTTGGTGTCAATGACAAGACTAACATGCATTTGTGTAATAAATGTCGTCCAATGTCAGCCTCTCGGTGTCGCTGGAGGGAATATCAGGAACAAAGTAATTAATTGTTTGACAAAAAAAGGAGCTATAAAATAATTTGCAGATAAAATATTAATAATCCAATATCAATGTTCATCAGTAAATAATTCAGATTTTAACAGGACCCCCATTGTGCATTTAGGGGCACCACCTAAACTCTGAAAACTATACTTTAATTAGCACAAATATATATATAATTTTTTTCCTTTGTTGAAAAACAAATACATATGTCGTTACTTGTTTATTCAAAACAGCAGTTTAAATGATTACATAACAATATCCCATTAATTTCTACATCGATTAAGAAAAATTCCATCAAAACATTATTTAGTTTGTTTAACTCCACAAACAAATAGTGAGATACTTTCTGACAGTTTAAATGTCAGCAATAGTGGCTCATCATCATCATCATAGCAGACCTCCATCCCTCACGTGAAATTAAGATTACGATGGAGCCATTTTCATGTTTCCAGGTCATTTGGACTTTCCATCAGTGAACGTCACCACCCAACATCCTGGCTCGGTCCTGTTCCGCTTCACGCATCCCGCGCTGGTGTACCTGTATGAACTGCCAAGCAGTCTGAATAAAAGGAAGAAGAGAAGCGACAAGCTGCCTTTGTTTCGTTACGAGGTCGAGATCGCCGACCAGGTCAGACTGCAGTTTAAACGCCTTCTAAAGATGGAAGGACATTAATGAGACAGGAGATAACTCCATGAAGACTTGTCAGTTTCCTCATGTGATGATTCCTAGTCAAACAATGATAGTTGGTTTAGCACAAAATTCCTTTAAATTTGTAGTTGTATCATTTATTAGTCGTTGTACAACTGCAAGTCATTATTTGTTGTTTGTGCAGGAGCGACACCTCAACTTTCCCTGTCAGGATGGTGTGTGTGAGAAGACTATTGCAGTGGATGCTGCACAGAAGAACCACTGTCTGAAGATGAAGGGAGAGCTGGAGAATATCATCGTTCAAGGCAGACAAGACTACTGCGCCCTGCCACGAGAAGAACCACCGAGCTGTTGAGTAACGCTTTTATTGTTTTATTTTCTGGTTGTGTCTCGTACGACAGAACGAACGCACGTCTGTGTGGTGCTTATTCAAGAATACGATATTTACGGAATGCCTGGATTAAAATTTAACGATGAACTGATCCGATTTATTTGTTCAAAGGTCAAGGTTACTGGGACCTTGCATCCGTTCCATTATCAGCACCCATATCTTCAAATTTGGCCTCTTGGTTGAAAAAACAGAGAAAAGTGAAAAAAACTGCAAGCGCTAAACGCAAAGCCGGATGGTTTGTGCTCTTACCAGTTCATCAAAACTGCCCGCATAAAATAATAATGGTGACATTTTAGCATTTTTCTATTGCATCTTTATTCGCATATTTTGTATTTACTTTATCCAAAAGAAAAAGAATATCATAACAATATTAATATCATTAATAATAGTATATTAGGTTTCTGCTTTAACTTTAACATCACCAATGGCTGTTCAAGGTGTATTTTTCTTTTTATATCAACACCTTTAAAACCTTGAACCGGCATGATTCATGCTTTCTGCTGGAAATAAGCGGATACTATTTTGAATGTGTGATCTCAGATTTAAAGTCAAGATGTTTGTTCCACCAATGGTTCCTTAAGCATATTCACTCCGACACCAGGCTGAAGGTTTGATCATCATCAGCCGGACCCTTTTCATTCTCCAGTCTGTATCGAGCCTCATCATTGGTCGGTTTAACTTGGTCCTTTCACAGACCTGTTCAAGTCACAAAGCCCGTCTTGAATAAACCACCGAGTCAGAACTGCCCCTGTGTGTGTTTGTGGCTAAGATTCCTTCTGTTAACGTACGTATTCTACATCTGTTTCATCTAGATCTCATCACCATCTACCTTGTTGGCGGCCTGTTAGCCCTAACTGTGCTTGGTTTGGTCCTCTTCGTGGCGTACCAGCAATGGACGAAACCGGATTCTGCTTTACTGAAGTCTGTGGTATGTTCATCCGCCCAAGTCTAGTTGTCTTTGATCATTTATATAGAAACGATTCAGTTTTTTTTTGTTTTTTTTTTAAATGTTCAACCCATATCTAAGAATTCCTCTTTGTGTCTTCAAGATGTTCACGAATCCCCCGAGGCAGATGATCACTGAAATGGCGGATGAGATGTGCATTGTGCAGGAAGTGGAGCCCCGCTCACCCACGCTGTCGGCAGAGGACGACGACGAATTCACAACGTGTGTTCATCCCGCTGCTGAGCCCGAGCTCCGTCTACGCATCGGAGTGTCAACTGAGGATGAAGGCGTGTGTGATGACGAGGATGGAGCAATTAATGAGGAACCTGGGTACATAGGAGGCAGACACATGGAACAAGACGAGGCGCCGTTAACCAGTGGTTATGAGAAACGCTCGGTGTTTGATGAGTTGGCACCAGGTGAACTGACCAGTGGTTACCGTGACTAACGGTGAAACCTCCGAACATTGCGGCACATTGAATCATCGTCGTTGGGTCAAATGAGACTGAACGGCGACTTGCAGTCTCGGTTACAGATTTCAGGTGGTTTAGTTTGCGTGCTCTGGTCAAATCGTCCGAATGCCAAGTGAATGCAGAATAACAGACATCCCTTTTGCTCGTGCACCTTAACGTCTGTCATAATAATGGAAATGGAAAGGAAAATATGACAAAGCAGCCTTTGTGAAGTACATTCCTGCAAAGCCATAGATATTAATTACATCTAGTTGGGTATCCTTGAAGTTCTGAGGTGGAATAGATCAAATAATTGCCAAATCTGATCATTTACCAGACTGTTAGCGGTGCAATTATATATATACTCATGCATTAATCATGTTTTTTTTAAACTGAAACTTGTGTTTTATCCTTTTGCTGTCATCACAAAAAGTGCATTCCTAACACTGTCAGTTGCTGAGAAAGTGCTTTATATTACCTTGAGTGCGCTTGTCCAAACA
>NW_027176240.1:7117642-7182642 GCF_023055335.1 Clinocottus analis
TAAAATGTATAATTTGGGGGATTCAGGATAGAAAACTGCCAAATCCTGTGTCTATCCTGCATAAGCAACCTGCTCTTTTCTTGAAACTGATGGGAGTAACTCAGCTGGCCGCCAGGTCATTGCTTTCACTTTCCGACAGCTGAAAGGAGAACAGAATTTGAACTTTGCCAGCAGCTCCTCTGAGGGCTGAAGCAACAATGTGTCACTAATTCACTGTTTAAAGCAGCTCATGGAGCCAAAAGAGGGATTTTCACTTTGACTTCTGTACAGTCCTGAAGAATTACAAACCTTGACCTTATGGAAAGTGAAAAGGGGGATTTAGAGAGCCAGGCAGGCTTCCTCCTATTAATGGCTCTTTGATACAGAATACACTGGCAAGTAAAGGGACTTGTCCATGTGACTTTTATCACCAAATAATATATGAATATATTATCAAATGTTCTATATTGTCTCTCAACTAGCATAGATAACAATTATACATTGTATCTATAGAAAAAAGCCTAATAAATACAAATATTTTCATTCTTATTTTTAGCTTTTATTCTTATAAATTATTTTTGATATATGCACATGTCAACCTTTGCGTTTAAAAACTGTACCTAACTACATGTGTCGGTCACTGCAGTGTGTTTTACAAACAAGAAACATTATTCATAATATATCAACTTTGCCATTTTCCGTGTTCTCCTTGTTACGTGACGCTGGTCCACACGGCTCTGACGTGTCTGACTGATCCTCATTATTGTCGAAGGTTTGATTGTAAAAGTATGTTGATTCTTTTATTGGAAATAAATATGTCTGACGTCTGTATTGCTGTATAGATGTTCACTAGATTAGTGAACATGTTCTTGTTAATATCCAGGTTTTAGTTTTGCGTTAAACATGGCAAATTGGAAAATGAAATGAAAAATAAATAAAACAAAAAACAAATTAAAGATTCCAAAAATAAAAATATGCCCGACTTGTGCATTCCAGATGCACAGTGGACTTCATATCGATATGGTGTCAGATAATATTTCTCACAACAGTGCTTTATTAACACCCAAAACAACACTGATCAACTCAAAATATTCTACACTGGAAAATGAACACGAAGTAACACGACCGATTTTGCTGTGTAGTGCATCTGTGATATTGTTTAGACAGTAAATGTGTGCAGGGGTACATAATGTGCGTAGTGAGGCCTGGGTGGTCACCTGCAGGAGGTATGATTCCAGCATGCATCAGGCCGCTGTGGGACAGCAGGTGGTGAGTCCCGCCCTCTGTCACACTCTGTAGCCTCTTGGGCGGTCGTCCTGGCCTCGAACTGCAGACAGAAAACACAGGTTAACATTAGTCATTAGGCAGTTTAACGCTTAATACTCCTTTCCATTTTTCACGCTGTGACTGAGATGGGTGGCCCCGTTAAAGAAACTGCCCGTCAGTCTGTAAACGTCTGATCCTGCTGAAGTGTCAACAAGCAAAACACTGAAACCTGAGCGGTTCCAGGGAGGCTTCTGTGCAGCAAATCTGACCTCCCTGTGGATACGAGCAAGCAAAAAAGGAGTTTCCCTATGGCATCAATAAAGCACCTCATTACTGTTCAGCTTACTCATTCATTTGTTTGCTTATTAAATGTGTTTGCTCGCCTCCTTCCCTCTCCGTCCTTTCCTCCTTTGGTCATTCCCTTTTTTCCCGCCATGTCACAAATTTACTCAACAAAGGCAGCGACTACAAGCAGATTCACATGGTTTGATTGAGCCGGGCATGCTCAATCAATCCTGGAGGAGGTATGTGAAAAGCTGTCAGACATCACTTTGGCTCTGACTAAACGGTGTGAATGTCCTGACAGGGGAAATGACACGGGCCACATCAGGCTTAATGACAACCAGCGCAGCTCATCTCCTTTCATAGCAACCTGACATTGGATAACATGAGTCTGTGGGCGATGATGTGGCTGTGAAGTGTGTGTGTGTGTGATATTAAAAGAAACAGTCGGTTAAAGAGGGAAAAAGACAACGGGAAAAGAAAAACGTGTGACGGAGCAAAAGATTCAACACCAATGATGAAGAAAGGGGAGATGGAGGGAAAGATGAAGGGATGTAAAGTGAGAGGAGAAGGCGGGAGGAAATGTATGGAGGGAGAGTCCGAGAGAGTGAGAAAAGGTGGGGATGTGGAGTAAAAAAAAAGAGGGAGAGATGGACTAGGAGCAGCAGCAGCAGCTTCCTAGCGTGGGGTGTCTTTGAGCAGATTTTAATTAGAATCTAATCCAGCCGTCATTAAGGCCCCATAAACGAAGCTGTCAGTCAGGAGATTAATGGCGCCTCATTTGCATATTGCATATAATTCATCAATTACCCGGCAGAAAGGACCAATCCCCTGTTGACACACCCACTGGCTGAGAGGGAGGTGGTGGAGGGGGGGGGACAAAAAAGACAGAAGGAAAGATTGGGTAGTCACTAACTGTGGGAGAAAAACAGGTAGCTTGAGTGAGTGTGTGTGTGAGCGCACACTGGTGTGTACGTGTGATATTGTGTGATATGTGTGTGTGTGTATGAAGTGTTCAAAGGTTAATTTGATGAGCCGATGAGCTCCACAGTTCCTGCCCTCAGTTTTAATGAGTTGTTATTATTGTCTCTTATTATGGGCCCAGACCGACTGGGATGTGACAGCTGACATCAGATATCTCACACACACACACACACACACACACACACACACACACACACACACGCACACACACACACACGCACACACGTAGACAGTGAGAGAGAGATACTCAGGTAAATGTACACATATTCACACATACACACATTGACAGAGAGACAGCCAGAATGTGCAGGAGGGATGAAGTTGTGAATGCTTCGTGTGTGTGTGTGTGTGTGTGTGTGTGTGTGTGTGTGTGTGTGTCTGTGTGTGTTAGTGTGTGAGGCGGGGGTGCACTCACATCACACACAATATTTTTTGCAGTGCATATAGAGAAGCATACTGTGCTTAACAAAAGCAGGAAATATATTTTTAGTTCCCAAGTTTGAAGGTAAAGCGACATAGTTTCACTGCAACTGATGTTGGAACACCTTAAATGAACACACACACACACAGACACGTGCAGACAAATGCGCACACCGATGCACACAAATGCAGAGGCCAACACCGGTCAGGGGAAATAAAATACACAGAGACCACAAAGTCTGTGGTTGGATTTTACAGCAGCCGCTTCCCTTTCCCTTACTACCGTTTATTTGCACACACTAATTAATGGCCTGTGTGAGTGTGTTGTGTTCTTGTTAGTGGGTGTGTATATGGTGCATTTTAAGGGGCGTAAAGAACGGGAACCTAATTTTGTGTTTAGTCTGCAAGTGCGTTGATACATCAAAGTGACCCGTAGAGGGAGGTCTATCAGTGTGTTGAGCATGCAAGTGTGTTTTGTGAGTTTGTGTGTGTGTGTGTGTGTGTGTGTGTGTGTGTGTGTGTGTGTGCGTGCGTGCGTGCGTGCGTGTGTGAGGTTGGAGAGCACTGGTTCCCTGAGGTAGGATTAATGAAAAAGCCTTTCATGGAAAAGTCATCAAGCTGTGGGGATGGAATGAGAGAGAGGAGGGGGGAGAGAGAAAACAGTTCATTGTGTGTGTGTGTGTATAAGGTGTGTGTGTGTGTGTGTGTGTGTGTGTGTGTGTGTGTGTGTGTGTGTGTGTGTGTGTAGAGGAGGGGGTGTATGGCTTATGACCTCTTTGTCTCAAACTTTAATTAAAATCTCACCCAGACGTCCTCCCTCATGCCAATGCTTCGGCCACACACACACAAACACGTAAAAAAAAAAAAAAGGTTCCCTGTACATTGAGTTCTGCTCTCCAAGCTTAGCTTCGCTTAGTGTGTGTGTGTGTGTGTGTGTGTGTGTGTGTGTGTGTGTGTGTGTGTGTGTGTGTTACCTGAAACATGAAACGCCAAACATGGCAGCTGGAGCTTAGCACAGGTGGAACAGAAACAAAACATAACAAAGATGACAGATCTTTCTCTTCCCCGCTAACACACATATACACACACAGACACACACACACTCACACACACACACACACACACAGACACTGTGTGGAAAGAGAAAAGAAATGAAAGAAGAGGAAGTGTTGCAGTCAAAACAGTGGAACAGCTACTGACTTGGAGGGACTGAGGTGCTGATAGGTAGCAGCTGTGTGTGTGTGTTTATGTGAGTGTGTGTCGGAGAACTAGCTCAAACAAGATTTTGTTTGGAATATATTAGCGCCGGTTTACAGCTCCCATGCTCCCATCCTTTCAATCTGTGTTTATCACACGGGGTTTGTATTCGCCGTCACGGTCCGGTTTGATAAATCATATCGTTGTCGCTGTTTCGTAGGAAGACTTATGCTGCTGGTCAGAGAAGGCAGGGAAAGATTGATGTTGTGATCTTCCTCTCAAAATCGAGGGCTGGAAAAAAAAAAAAAAAAAAGAAAGCTTTATGCGGCATTGTTATTAGGAAAGCCTGTGTGATGATGTCATGAAAGAAGCAGGCAGGACAAAACGCACACACACACACACACACACACACACACACACACACACACACACACACACACACACAGGACGTTTGATCACGGCAAGAATCTGATCTTCTAAACTGATACCGCCTTGCATTCCTCTCCCACATTCCAGGGTCAAGACGATGTCAAGACCGTGTGTGTCTGTGTTCAAAAGTGTGTGTGTGTGTGTGTGTGTGTGTGCGCGCCTGTGTGTACTCTATTAAAACCTGTCATAGTGGAAGACGCAGAGGCCCTCTATATCTCATCGTGCTCTTCTCTATAAAACATCAAAAGAGTGCGGAGGTTAAAGGTGAGATGATCACCCCATCCTAACGCACACGCGCGCACACGCACACGCACACACACACACACACACACACACACACACACACACCCTCCTCCCCTTCATCCCAACGCTGCTGACTTTGACAGTGAGTTATGGCATGGCAGTGGGGCTCGGCTTTGAGGAGTCCACCTTCCCACACATACACAACACCGGCTCGTCGCTGCCAACTTATGCGGCCGAGGTTTGCCACAGAGACACACAAAGAGTGAGCTTTTGTTGCACTCCGCAGGCCACTTTGTCTCATTTATCATTAATTGTTTGATTTAATTAATTTTTTTTTTTTCTTTGCCCAAAGTGGATTCTATTCCTGATTCATACATGTTCATAGTCGCTGCAAAGAACTCAGTTGTGAACTCACTCAATTTTTTTTGTAAGAAATCCCTTAAAGGCTTCCTTAACCTAAATTATAATAGAACATAATTTACATTTCACCGCTCGTGGTATCGAGCCTCAGACTTCGAGGTGCGGAGTGTTCTGCTTAACACCCCAACACAACGGAGGCTATTTTGTTTGTGGTGCTCACGCCATTAGAAAAAACAACGCAGTTTTTATGGGGATTATTTCGACAGAAGGAGGTCTAAAGAGGAATTATGTCACCTGAAAACTATTATCTGTAAGGTAAAGTAACCAGGACATTGTTTCTGGTAACACACTTGTTATACCAACACGGACAAAATCACAAAATTATGCAGTTTATATATACATATATATACATCTATGTTTATATGTTTTAATTTTGGTGAACTTATTCTTTAAAAACACATATATTGTGCTACTTTTCAGGTCTTCGTGTGTCAACCTGTGTTATTAAAACAGGCTTTGTTCTCATCTTGTTACCTCGCCACACTATACAACTTTTATGTTGTGTGTGTAAACACAGAGTTTAGCATATAGCATCTATGTAACACTTCACACACACACACACACACACACACACACTCACACACACGCACACACACACAGTTTGACCTGAGCGAGCTGTTTGATGTGTGTCCCTAACAGAGAATGAAACTGTTCCTTTGTGAGGGAGAAAGAAAAGGACGGAGGATCAGGTTGCCTCCTGCACACCATGTTCTCTCTGTGGAACTAATGTCATTTAGCAGCAAAAGCCAGCAAACACACAGGCGTGACCGTGTGAGTTTGTGTGTTAGGAGATGACAGAGAGCGAGTGTGTGTGTGAGTGTGTTTGTGTGCCACCTATGCATGAATTACAACGAGGCTTTGACTGAGGGTGAAGTCTGCCCTTCTTCATGGTTTGATGAGTCAGTGGTCAGGGTGTGTGTGTGTGTGTGTGTGTGTGTGCGGACACAGCAGGAGTGAAGAGTAAGACAAAGAGGAGATGGAAACAGTGATAAACAAAGGACAGTTTCATAATTTATGTTTTGTTTAATTTTTAAAAAAAAGAGCCGATGAATGAACAAATCGCCAAAAGAATAAACAGGAGGAATCTATGTAAAGCACCCTGTTAGCCATGTTAAACTATCAGACAAGGTTGTTATCCCCCCCCCACCCAGTCTGTCTGACTGTACTGGACTGGAAAATAATAAGTGATGGCTGTCTTAATCAGTAACAAACCTCTCACTGAGCCCTGACGCTGTCAGGGAGCCGCAACATCATGTTCTTGGAGATGAACCGGCCTTCCCCGCTGTAACGATAACCATCCAGAGTACCACTTTTTTTTTTTTTTTTTTTACCTGCTCCTGTATGTTGCTCCGTCCACACCAGGGATTACTTAGAAACTTCTACTTCAGGGGCTGATGCTAATGGCCACCGCAGCACATTTGAAGCCCTCAGACAAAGAATCACGGAAGTCGTTTGAAGATTTCAGTCGAGTGATGTTTTCAGATCTCATTAACTAAAGGCTGTTTGAGTGTTGTGTGGGTAATTAGAGACGGCGGAGGTTGTGTATTTTCAGCGGTTGTATAACAACGTTCCCATTAACACCTGACATGGAAGAAATCCCAAAGCAGCCAGAAGATGCATCTGGATTTCGTCTTGGTTTGGGGGCCTCAGACGCTTAAGCGCAGGTGCTAATCCATGCACATGGAGCTGGGAGCTCATTCTCGTGAAGGTTTGTTTCTTTTTTAGTGTGTCTCTGTTTTTTCTCAACAAGTCAAAGCTTGCATCAAAGCTTAAAGATAAAAGTAGAGTCATAAGAAAGCCCCTATATTATTTGATCTACACACAGGAAACACTATAGGTAGGTAATACGTTGCAAAATAAGGTTATTTTTATAAGTCTATCTGTACACATCTTGGCACATCCGTTTTCTGTATTTAATGGCAGGTGTAAATTGGATCATTCATGCTCCAAGGAGCAGGGATTAACTATCAAATAATATAAATTCCCCAAACTAAGGCTAATCCACACTCAACTGGATTCAAACCCATGCTGTTATGAGCATGTGGTCTGCACAACAGCAGACTGAGGCACCAGGAAACCACGAATCTCAGCCAATTTACGGCCCCTTTATCCAAACATCTCTGTGGCGCATTGGATTGATGACCCATGTAGTTGGTCACCGTCAGAGTTCTGCAAAACAGCTAATTTACATAATCGCATCATAAATACCGAGAATTCATTTAATCATCTCCTCTGTTCTGATGCTCAGGGCTAAAGAGTGTTGATATGATAAGACAGCGAGTTATTAAGGAGGGAGAGAAAGGGAGAGGGGGAGAGGGAAGGAGAGAGAGAGCAAAGGGATCAGTGAGTGAGTGAGTGAGCTTGTCCTGATTTAAGCTGCCGCTTGGGGCCAAATGAAAATTAATTAATTTCTGTGAAGAATCAATTTCTCAGAATGACAGTGTCAGATTCAATGCGTGCATGTGTCTATGTGTGTGTCTGTGTGTGTGTCAGGGAGACACAGTGTGTGTGTGTGTGTGTGTGTGTCAGTGTGTGTGTGTGTGTGTGTGTGTGCGCGTGTGTGTGTGTGTGTCAGAGAGCGCAAGAGATCATAGTGTTTGATAACATGACAAACTTTTAAAGATTATTTTTATTAGGATTACTAAAATTCATTATCGTCAACACCATCGCGGCTTTTATCATCTGTTAAAATGGTAAACAGTGACAGGCCCAGCAGTGAGGGAATAAATAATTAAAAGAGGAGCCATCATCAAATGGTATACAACTGCCAATACAAATGAAACATAAATCAATTTACGACAAATTAATTCACTGTGTAACGCAGTTTACATGTTTAACAGTGTCTTCTAGAAAACTCTATTAGTTTTGAATTGAGAGGAATCTCATGCAGATATTATAGCGAAAACACCGCCAAGTCCTGAAAAATATGAGGACGAAGGCCCAACACATAAGGCCGTTACAAACTTATCGTTAACTACCATTGACTCACAATTTGCATTATTTAGATGTGTACGATGAATCCTGTAACTTTTTTTTTGATCATGGCCTGCGGACTGATATCAGATAAAGACGGTTGGAGGTCCCTAAAATAATTATATATACCTTCCCATCTTTAACTTCTACCTGCTTTAGATACCCCCACCTGCTGCACCTGCAAACCTCAACCAGGTAACCCGACATCCACCCCATGACCCCCGGGTCACACCTCCTCTCCCCCCCCCCCTGCCTCACCTTGCGTTGGTGCAGTCGCTGTAAAGCGACTCGAAGTCCTGCCTGGAGATGAGTTTGCACCGGTTCACCCCGGGCTGGATGGCCCCGAGCCCCCGCAGCACCCGCACCTGCTCCACGTTGCATACCACGGGGGCGATGTCCAGTCGCTTCAGCTTGGTGTAGACGGTGTGGAGCCCGCCGACCAGGTGCTTGAGGAACACGTCGAAAGCCTGCGGCAGGCAGATGAGCTCCGTGTCCCTCACGGTGAACGAGGCCAGCTTGGCACCTTTCACCTCCACCAGTTTGCACTCGTTGTTCTGCGGCGTGCTCTCCACGGGCGACGGCGTGGCGTACACCGGCTTCGCGCCGCCGGACACCGGGGCCCCGGCGCCCTTCAACGGGGTCCCGTTCGCGAGTAAGAGGTCCGCCCGGAACTGGTGGAGCAGCGCCGGGTGCGCCGCCGGAGGAGCCGGGGAGGACGCGGCGGAGGTGGCCGCAGGTGGCGGAGAGTTGGTGGCCGGAGAGACGGAGCTCGGCGCCGGGTGGTGCCCGAGTGGAGCGGCGGGGAGCAGAGCCGGAGCAGCCGGAGTCGCCATGGTCGTCATGTCCGAGGGTTACAAGAAAAGTAAAGTTCAAACTCAAACTATTTTTGAAAGAAAGTAACTTCGCCGGACGAATGCGGGTTCCTTTGCGAGAGGAAGCTGCGCATTGAGTGCGCCGAGGAGGAGGAGGAGGAGAAGAAGAAGAAGAGGGGGGAACGCGAGAAGAGGAGAAGAGACGCGGTCCGTGTGTGTGGGAAAAACAGATCACATAGTTGAATGAGAAAGAGAGGAGGCTCGTCTCCGAGCTGGAGATGCTACTGTCACATTATCATAAAGAGGTGGAGCCTGGGTTTGTTCTTCGAGAGTGAGAGACACATTAACACAGAGGGAGAGAGAGAGGGAGAGGGAGAGAGCAAAGATTAGCCTACATAAACTTTGGATAAGCCTATTTATGAACGCCTAACGACACTTTAGTATTAATGCTTCTGATGGCACTCAATCTGTCTTATTTAATGCATTTTTAAACCTTCATGGCATCAGCTTCCCACAACATCGTTTGTGACTAATAGTTGTATAATTGTAGCCTATTATCTCTGAAAAAAACATGTCTTGATTACTGGAGTTATTTGTCCTGAGAGCAAATATTAACCATGTTTAAACGCTGTCTGAGAGACTTGCTAAATCTGATTATAGCAGAGGAATAAAAATACAAACAGAAACTTGAGAAGTCAGTTAAAGTGCATATGAACTCTGAGGTATGGTGGGATCTGTATGCTCAATGTAAAGAGCTTCAATTTACATATATTTATAATTGAATCATAATAATAATCTGTCCTTTTTTTATTGACAAATCATTTTTTTTTTTTTGTTTGATGGAAAGAATGAAAGCATGGTAAAATTAGGGGAAACTTACTTGTTCATCCATTTTTAATTGAATTTCATCACATGTGCCTTCTTAGAAGATGTTTTATATTTGGCCAAATCATTTATGTTGCACCTCATTCCTCCTGGGTGCTAATGTTTTGTCATTATTGTTTGTACAATCATAATCTGAAAGCATCTCAAATCTGAATCTGAATCTGAATCAAAAAGGGATCCAATAAGAGTCTAACTGAAAAGATGAGAGACTGCACAAAAACTCAGGGGGCAATAACCTTGTCTCGACAAATTGACCCTTTTTACCTGCTAACTGTACTGTCTATCCCCTCCACCCCCACCCCCTTCACACACACACACACACACACACACTCCCATCATTTACATATGAGCTCGCAGTCCTTTCAAAGTGGCTTTCACGGAACATTGTGCTGATAATGATCTTGGTCGTGAGGGAGAGAGAGACACAGATCTCCAGAGACTCACCATAAGACAAGGGGGAAGAGGATAAAACTCCGACTGTACTCCAACTCAAAGGACTTTAACACCCTTTTCCTCCCGACCCCCCCTCTCTCTCCAATAAGCCCTCTTGTGTTTTTTAATTGGCAGAAATTAATCTTTAGGATGTAGATGGTAGATTTACATTCATTAAAAGTCAAGAGAGGAAGCCAGGCTTGATGCTAATCAAATCTGCTTAATTATGCTTAACATGAGTATCTCCAGGGGGAGAGAGAGAGAGAGAGAGAGAGAGAGAGAGAGAGGGGAGAGAGAGAGCGAGATCGCTAACTCGAACTTTTTACTTTTTGCCTTTGATAACTCCTGCTGAGTATGGCCTTTTCCTTGCCAAAAAGAAATGTCACGACTCTCTTTCTCCATCTGTAGAAAATACACGATAAAGCCATCAGTGTTAAGCAGAGCTGATTCATTCCCACCTTTAAGTGTTTAATATAGTGAGACGTTTCAGTTTTAACCTCCCAGGCCGCCGTGCACTGGAACTTTTCAGGCTTGTGGCATCATCTGATAATAGATTTACTGATATGAACCCAGTTAGCCCACAAATGGTGACATGAACAAGAGCCCGATGAGTAATATGTCAGCCCAGAGAAATCCTCTGTGATTATAACCTTAGGTCAACCTTGGTGGATTTTGTTTAATAATTTGTCATTTTAGTCCGCCCGTCCACGGTCCGCTAAGCAACCAGTTATTAAGAGAACCCTGTTAGCAGCAGGTTGCAGGATGCCCTGGTGGGAAGTGACTTTGTCTCACAACAGGAAGGTCATAGGTTTAATTCCTACAGCAGCTATTGTGCTTAAAGTCTCGTGAAATGAAACAATGAACCGATACTTGCTGTTAAATCTCTCCAGCAAGAGAAGTACAGTGTACCATACCCAGGAGAAGAAAGAAATAAACTGTATACTATTAAAGGGGAACTCCACTGAGTTCACGTTTCTGCCAGACTTTGATTGACAGATGGTTCCTACAAATCACCTCTCAAGTATTTTTGAAAAATTTCAGAGGGAGGCATGTGACATTTCATTAAGTCTCTCAAGGGATGTCACTTAAGTCAGCATCGACTTGGACCGTTTCACAAGGAAGAAGGATGTATGCAAAAAAAATAAAGATATTTCTGCTTCTGCTGCATCGATCGTTAAAACTGTCCATCGTGCGTTTAAACATGAGGAGTGCGATGCTCGTTCAAGCTTGTTCAACTTCTTTAAGCTTCCCTTCCATCAGACTTTGCAATCCTGACCACCTGGGAAAATTCTCCCTGCACTGAATATTACAGAGTTGATCATTTTTGGATTTCTTCGAGCCTTCTAATTGCTCCAGTAGTGTGTGCCTTGATTCACGTTATCGTATCGGTTATTCTACATTAGCTTGTCGCTTGAATGTTTTCGGATTAAAAAAGGTGACCTGTGTTTGTTGTTTTTGTAGGCCTATGTTTTGATCTCAGACTCGCTGGCTAAATGAAACATTCCCTGAGCCAATGTGCCTGCCAGAGATTCAAATCTGGTTTCAGACTCCTTTCCTCAACATTTTGTTGCGGTCTGAACTAAATACTCACAGCCTCCTTTAAGAAACTAAATCTAGCTACAGTTTTCCTGCTCATGTTTATCTTGCTGTGGTGCAAGCCAAAGAGACCAAGATAATACTCATGTTGTGTCGCTGTTTGAAAGCCAAGCTTTGGTCCTTTCCACATGTCTGTTTTGGCCAGTGAGCAGCAGAAGCATGAGGGAAATGTGTAGGTGGTTAGATCAGCCGATGAAGTGTAAATACCACTCAATCTGTTCTCATTAGAGGAGTAAAAACATACGAATCACTTCGCCTCTATTAAAAATGCCCCAGGGTCCTGGTTAAGTGTGCGTGTGCGAGTGTGTGTGTGTGTGTGTGTGTTAGAGAAGGAGGGGATGACAGAATGATGTTTTGGCATTTGTGTCTGCAGAGGGGATCTGAAATGCCACCACCATCAACGCTGCTTAATTCTCAGAAACGCACTCTTAATCTGAACAGACAATCCGTTCCGACAGCCACTGTTCTGGTTCAAATCAACTTGGAGTGAAGGGTGTGTGTGTGTGTGTGTGTGTGTGCTCTTGTGAGCGAGGGTGTACGTCATTGTGTTTTGGTATGTGATTAGGTGTGTGTGTGTGTGTGTGTGTGTGTGTGTGTGTGTGTGTGCTCATCTCCGAATGTGTGTGTATGACCAAGATATCACACATCCATTCCACATTCTCCTATGATAATGTGGATTGATTATGGATATGATAATGAGAGGCCGGCGCGGCGTCGCGACCTTCACAAGGTCTAATTGAAACAAGCGTTGGTCCTCCGAAGCACTTATCAAGTCACACAGCACATCATTAATCACGGAGAATACAAGCTGTCACTGCGACACACATGCACACACATACACACACACACACACGCGCGCGCACGCACACACACACACACACATTCTCTGTTTTTCTGTTTTTCTAACATACACGCACACATGCAATGTCCTGTCTCTTCTCTCTCTCTTTCTCTTAAGCACACACACACACACAATGCAAGCTGTCACTACAATATGCCTGGCATTGTCTTCTTTTAAGGAGAGTGGACAGCTAGTCCACCCTCCATCTCTATTTTCTACAAGAAAAGTTGAAGAACAAACAGGCTGTTGGAGTTAAACCTTTAAAAAAAGGAAGAACAAAAAAAAAAGAAAAAAGAGACAGAATGTAAAAACAATTCAACAAACACGAACAGCTGTTCACTTCACCCAAACTCGCCTGGAATTGAATTAACTCGAGTTGTTTTACTACCTGCTTTTATTGGAAGACAATTTAACAACCAAATGTGATTCCAATGTCTGATTAAGGCAGCATATGGTGCCTACCTGTTAAACACAACGTGCTCAACAGCAGCTTAACGCCTCAGTGAGCCACTCGAATAAACTAATAAGCCCAATATCATATTAGTCATTACATAGTCCAACACACAAAATTCCAATCTGATAAAAAGGTGGCTTCATTATCATCATCAGGAAAACACAAGGGATTTTGCACGCGCGACGTTGATGCCATCACCAACTTTGTTAATTGTTATTCAATTAACTGCTTTTGTTAATGAAACCAATTAATACTTTAAAACAAGCAGGGAGATATATGATTATTATGCATCTATGCAGAAGACAGCTAATTACAACTGTAAATCAATCAATTCTACATTAATCAGCTTGGAAAATGTCCAAAAATAACAAAGTCACGAAAAGACTTTGGAAGTTTTTTTAATTTTTTTTTTTTTTACATATTTTGATTGCCATGCCATTATCCTGTCTAATGATTGTTAACGATCCTTAAAGAGTTTATGATCCAATTTCCTTGCTGTGAATTTAATTGGGACCTAAATAGTGTAATCCTACGGTGTTTAAGTGCGGCCTGTATGTGATCAAGGGTGGTGAATTGGAGTAAGATCTAACAAGGTCACGGAGCATCAGGGAAAAAACAGTCAGTGAAGCCTCAGTGCTGAAGGAGGAAGGTTCGATCCGTTACAGAAATATTAATGAATCAATCACTTCAGTGCCACAATACAGACCTATATGAAGTATGATCTCTTCAGGATGTTGTTCTAGGGTGTTAATAAAAGGGTTTCAGGGGATTAAGAAAACGCTGCTGTCTATTTTGTTCGTTATCTAATTTATTGTCAGCGATATAAACAGTATTCTGATTCCTAGAGTTAAAGTAGAAATACCACAAAGTAGAACTAATCTGTTAAAAGTAAAAGTTCAGCCTTCAAAATTATACATGAAGCAAGAAGAAATTAAAGCTGCATGGTGTGTTAAATATCTTAAAGTTAAAGCTGGCCGTGATTAAATCTACTGTATCACGATGCAGCATATCTTATATTTGATATGCATATTATAGTCTTTTAAACCATTTAAGCAACGAAATAACTACAACTGTCTTATAAATGTGGTAAGGTTAAGAGTAGAAAAGATTCACGTAAAGGACAAGTACCTGATACATGAGTAAATATTATGTGTCATGCACGAACAAGTTTCCAGCCACATGGATTTATTAAGCACCAAAAATATCTTGTCAGCGGTGAAACAAACATCTGTCGGCCACATTAAAACTTCCCAGATATTTTGTCTGAACAATTGAAAAAGTTTCCTTCCTAAAACACCACCCAAGTTGTTTTTGTACATCCACCCAGAAGAACTCATCAGTAATAAAGTCTAAAAACTTAACATTCCAGACATGAAATTATCATATAATTTGCAGTGAAATGGACATAACAAACAAGACTTGTCCCTGCTGGGAGACCATTAGACCTACCTGTTTATGGCTAACGGTAATTAGTAACCTAAATATAACTGTGCACATAGAGATCTTTGACTTTTGGTTAAACTCTCCTTCTACTCTACACTGTAGTTGTTTTCATGAGACACTATGTTTGTAATTTACTTTTGTACAAACATCAACAGACCATCTTTCCTTATGCATAAGAAACTTCTAATCAGTCCGGTCTAATTATGTTTGTAACATCCATTGAGCGCACCTGAACTGTAATCTTTCACTTTTAAATGAGACTGCCCTCATTTATCAGAAAAATAATCCTCAGCCTGGATAATTATCAGACATACAAACATAAACACCTTTAGAAGTTCAGATGTGAGGACCGTGCTCGTGTTTATAGTCATGTGACCTGACCAGTGGCCTAGTTGAACACCTCTTAGATGTTTATGCATATATGGACGCTAATCTCTCATCCAGGACTATGGGATTTGAGAATATTTTGTTTTATAGAGATCAAAGTATCTGGCTGGGATCAGGAGAAACCCTTCAAACACATCAAACAGAGAGCAACGAATCCTGAATCCCACGCCCACAGTAGCCAATCAAGCCATGCATAACTCTTTGTAAAAGAAAAAGATTCTCAATGTGGGTCTCCCTCCATCAACATCTCCTGCAGCTCGCCCCCCCATGAAGGCCAGGGGTTGTTTAGGCTCATGAGCGATCAAGGAGAGCCACTGCGCCGTATCTGTATGCCTCTCATAGTTGGCTAACACGATGCTGGTATTGAGGAACACAGAGATACTGTGTTAAGAGATCAAAGCAGCGGTACAGAGATTTAGACTCACGGCCTGTCAGTCAAGATGGCGAGACAAAGCAGAAGAAGACAGAAATGCTTACACACACTCGCGCACTCTACCGCTCGCTCGCTGGCTTTTCTCTGTGGTGTGCCTGTGAGGGGTGAGGCGTGACTGTCAGATGGCTTGGGGGCTACTCATTTGTAGACATCTACAGCACTGCATGAACACCTAAACTCTCACACACACACGTAGAGGGACACACACACACACACACACACACATTCAAAAGCTACTGATTCAAGCCCTTTCGGATGAGAGGTCGCTTCTAGCCTGTATATTGGCCTGTGGAGGAATGTTCTGTGCTCTCAGCATTTTCCCTCGTCTCGAAGATGAATAGAGCTATTTCACAGACGGTGGAGAAACAAAACAATGCTCTGTGTGGTTAGACACATGATGTAGGGGCTTCATTTCTGGTTGATCAAAGACAGGTCTATTTTGTCAAGTTTGCAATAAATCGCAATTTTATTTTTGTTGGAGTGGATAGACATGAAGGGGGTAAGATTTAAGTTCAACAGGACATCCTGCTGTACAGAATGACCCTTGTTCATGTCTTCTCTTTTGTACATGTTGATGTGATCACCTCTGCAGGCTCCGTTTGTATCTTTTTCCCTTTTACCTAGTGTGACAGGAAAGATCATTTCCTTTGCACAATCCTTCAGAACATTTCAAGTCCCATTTGAAAGCCATTGAGAATTACATCACTGGGGAAAAATGCTTTGTTATATTCTACAATGGGATCAAGGCCGCAGAGGGAAAAAAGACATCTTGGCAAATAAATAGGGAAAATATTATTTAACAAGTACCTGATACAATCTAAGTATTTCACTCAAACATCAAGGAAACTAAGTGGAAACTTGCACAGTTAAAACGTAATGCCTAATAAACGCCTATGTCTCGGATAAGACAAAGAATGACACAACACCACCTTGTGGTCGTTTACTGTAACATTTTAATTTAGACTTTAAACCAACATTGCTGCTTAAGCAGACAGTAGACATTTCAAAAGGATTAAGTCCAAAAATGCAATATATTTACACAGAATTTTAAAAAAAATCATAGCAAATGATATTTCAAAACATTGTAAAAACATTTTATAATGGAAAGTGCAACACAAGTCGACTATCAGAAAGTATAAGTATGCTCTTAAATTAAGGCAGGATGTCAATGCTAAAAAAAACCTCTTATCTTTCACTTTACAAATGGCCGGAGGAGAAACCTGCGAGCAAATCAGAGGCAGAATGGCTGAGCATGACCTCATGTCGGGAGAAGATTTGTGTTTAGGAAGAGGACTGACGTTGATACCTCCACTACACAAAACTCAGGACACAAGTCAAAGCACAAAACAGGAACAGTTTGTCACCACGGAGGCGCAGAGGACACAGTGCCAACACACTTGCAGATGTGATTGGCTTGAGAGCCCATCGTAGGTGCAGATCCAGGAACGCGGCATGATCCCATTCAAGTTCAAACCGAGCTGATCAGGCAGCAACTTCAGTTAGGGCAGTTTTCAGGAGCCTGAAAGAAAAAATAAATACAAAAAAGTATCAGTGATACATCGCCATGATTAATTATGAGATCACTATGTTGTGTTTCTTATGATTAAATCACACCTGCATTATGGGTGGGCTAAAACAGATACATTTCTGAAATATGATCATCAATAAGCTCATCAATATGCACCATTGTGCACAATGTTCTAATACACCCATAACTACTCAAGAGAAGGATACCTCTATTAATGGCATGGCATTTGAGGTGTGGTAATTTCACTTTGGCATTAGACGTGATTTCTTAAAAATGAGTATTGATCAGCAGTTGCGGATGTTAGTAAACAGGACTGGGACTTAACCCTCTTTGGGAGGCCGTTTCTGTACCTTGAGGGTTTCAGAAGCTTTACGCAGTTCTTTGATGACTGCAGACAAAGCTTCTGGGTTGATGCCTTGCTCGCACAGTCTGACACATATCGACAGAGACTCCATGTCCAACCCTGTGTTCAGCAACCTGGAGATTTCAAGTAGCACTGTTGGAGGAAGGAGGCAAACATTATTTAGGTTAATTTTTCTCGTCACAATATACAACTTGACTGCTTCACATCCGATGCATTTTGCTATCAATATGATTACAAGCAAGCTAGGGGTTATACAAAAAGCAGTGTTATTTGTTAAGTTATTTTACAAATACACAAACTGCTGATGTTTATGATGTAATATAAACATATACATGTACCGTCCATTGTCTCCCGGACTGCGTTGAGGTTTGCATTTGCTGCACTTGCCATCGTGTAACGTGAGACTGAATCTCGTTAGCCAAAGCTTGCTAGCAGGTGGCTAACCAATAAGACTTAAGGAGGTATTTTACGCGATATAAGATTACGTTTTCTTAATAACTAAGCCAGAGGTTGAACGTTTTGAATTCATTTAAGATACGAACTCCCAAAAAAAATAGAAAAGCACTATCAGTATGGGGCTGTATTTTTAGCCCGTTATGTTAGCTAACTTGTCTGTTAAGCTAACTTACAAAACTGTAGCAGGAAGTGACGACATGTCTTCATTGATTGGTTTCCGTGAACTTCCTGCAACGTTTCTATTGGCCAGCGGGCCTTATGGGTGAAATTGAAATAAACGTTGGTTTGAAATCACCCTGACGATTGTTTGCCGGCTGCGCAATTACAATTTTTAGCTGGGTGTTCAAAATCCTGGCTCATTAACAGTTGTAAGTACCAACATTACATAACTTGTTTTATCGTTAACAAATATGACAATGTACCTTTCACACTTTCACACAAAGTGTTGCGTTGCGGCAGACGACCGAAGGGATCGTGTAACCAAATTCCTTCTCCACTCATTTAACGCTAAAGCGAGTTAGGTTAACTGCTTCCGTTGAAAGCTACCGCGATAGTAATGTAACTAAAATAACGTGTACCAAAAACACAACATGTACAACATAGGAGCTGACTTTTGAGTGGATTACGCCTTGTCATCTATGTCTAAAATGTCCTTTTCCTTTATGCAGACTATTTCATCTACAATGGGGGACAATGTTGAGCTAACGTTGCAGATCACCCCAGAGACTCCAGGCAGGCCTTCAGTAAGAAACCCTTTTGAAAGTCCTAATGATTACCACCACCTCCATGAGACCCTGGTGCCCAGCCCGTCTGTCTTCAAGTCCAAGCCTTGTAAAGCGGTAAGTTTCAACACCTTTACACTCATAATATGTAGACCTACTACTATTTGGCCTGTTTTGTCACACATCTCTTACTGCAAATATCTAGACACAGTGGTATGTCCTCAAGTTTTTTTTTGCTCTGATGGAGCGACACAACTAGTCTGATCTTCACTTCCTACTTTGTTTCTCCCTCAGACACCACCCAAGTTTGACTGGTCTATTGATGAAATGTCCAGTCTGTGCCCAGTGCACATAGACCCAGAAGACATCCAGCGACAGTCCTTTTACCTCAGCCAGACGAGGTATGTTCTAAAACACAGTTGTCTCAGTAGATGAGTATGTATCAAGGATGACGTGACAGAAATTCCTGTAGAGGGTAAAAACAAAGTCATATCCTGGTGTGTGTCTTTTCTCTACTCATCTAGGATGGATTCTGACATTGAGGAAAAGCGACAGAATGCTATTGAGCAGGTATGAGAATCCTATTAATGCAAATCCCTTTGGATAGAGAAGTTAATATATTCATGATTACTTTTATAAATGTGTAAATTGTCTGTCTCCCAATCAAGTTTTTTACCAAAGGAGTCATTGTGCCCTCGCCCTGGGCAGCACCAGACACCCGTAAAGGCCCTCAAATATATATGAAGAGTAAGTTAATCTTATTGTGTATGTTACTTTAAAAGTCTTTAAGTATTTTTATAGTCACATTTTTATCCCTGTGGTTTTGTATGTTTTTTTAAGCATTGCATGTTAATGGGACTCTTTGCATTTTTAGGTTCTAAGTCTGCAATGATTGTAGAAAAGCCAGAAAAAAACTCAGGTTGGTATGTTCTTTGAGAGGGTTGTTGTAACTTTCTACAAACGGTGCTGACACACTTTGTCTTTCTGCACTATCTTATTGTTCTTGATTTACCTTTTTATTATGTTTCTGTTACAGTTGCTTGTCAGACAACTCTTTCAATACCTTTGGCTTTCGATTTGGAGAAAGTACTGGGTGAGCCTCTAATAAACACCAGTACAATAACACCAGAGAGTCTGTCATCACAGAGTATTTTACTATCAAGTCACCATGTTTATTCATCTTTTCTACCCTCTTCTCAGGGGATTATTACCGCTACGATGAAGCATGTGATGCTGTGCAGGAGAGTCTCAGTTCCTCCTCCTTAAGACGGAAACTCTTCCTCGATGGCCAGGGCACTTATAGCGGCTCTGACAGCTCCAGCCCACCAAGCCCAGAGAGAAGCCACATCCCGGAGGAGAGGCTGGCTCTAAACCAAGCTGAGGGAGCTGTACAACGGGTCGGGGGTTCTGAGGGAGATGCTACATCGTCTATCTTTTCCTCCCCTTTGTCCTGTGGCACGCCGGCTCCGACTCTCTCTTCGGTAAGTGGAGATGTGTATGTGATGCAAATGCTAATTATTTCCACTTATTTCACTTATCTTTTCAGCACTTAAGTATCTAACTAACATTTTTGCTGGAGGTCATTTTTAGCCAGGAGTTAACTTTTTTTCTTGTATTTGGATCAAACTGTTTATTGATTTAACACTTGCACTGTTGAACAAAAATGTATTTGCATTGCCTTTTCTCTAGGGTCAGTTCTCGTCCAGTCCCATCCAGCATGGCTGCTTCCGGGACTGTAGCCTCGGCAGCATCACCAGTCCTCTCTTCCCCAATAGGTCGTCCCCTGCCGGCCTCATCTCACCCACAGTTTCGCCTATTGTTGCACACGCAGCACGCACACCAATATGCTCAGGTAGATTGTATGTTTTGTCACGCATATGGAATAAGGCAGAATTGTTTCATTAAAGTGTGTTTTTCAATTAACACTGCGGTTATGTTGTGTTAAGTTTCTCTTTAAACTGAATTTGAATATATGTTTTTTTTTTTTTCTTCAGCTGAGAGGATGCAGCTGAGCAATATTAGTCCACTGGATGTTCCGCTCGACAATAATGTCACTCCTTGCACAGAGAGTCCATTTGTCGAGGGTTGCTCTCCCATTCGTAGCTGCGACCCACATCTGCTCCATAGCCACAACGAGTGCCAGCACAATGCCAGACCCAAGCCCCGGCCCAGAGTGCGTTGCTGGGCCTCACCTACCCTCATCTCACCGAACCTCAACCCAAAGCGTCAAGACAATCAGGAGGCTGAGCACCAACTTGCCTTCTCTTCGCCATCTTTCTCTTCTTCCTGCTCTTCCCTCCCCCTCATGGAGCTAGATCCACCTTCACCCGTGGCTCGCAATGCACACCTCGCTGACACTGACAAAGTTAGCTTGGACCCTATGGAACCTGTGAAGATGGAGGAAGGCAAGGAGGCAGAGACAGAAGGGAGGTTGGAGGACGAAGAGGAAGAAGAGGATGAAGGTGCCGGGCTTTCGACGCAGCTGACCAGCTCTCGTATGGGCAATGTGTCGGCAACAGAAAGCTCTCGTCTGTTTGTATCTCTTCTGGCAGAAGGAAGCAGCATACGCTACGATTCTAGCATGCAGGTTCGTGTGAGCAGTGTCATCCAGGCAAAACTAAGAGTTGCCTTGTTTTTTTCTTTGTTTCACAACCTATTTAAGTTGCGCTTAAATTAATGAATTGTCATCTCATTTTGAGATGTTTGTCCAACTAAAATATAGACTGCTTTTCATGGGCATTCAGGTGGACAGCGGCTACAACACTACCTCAGCAGGCACTGCCAGTCTAATAGATGGCCTCAGCTCTGACTGTCACGGCAAAGAGTCCTTCAGTTCAAACCAGGCAGATGACGCCTTCCAACTCACTCGACACACTAAAGTAAAGGTAAGTTAACCCTTTACACACAAACACAAGACTGGTGTTTACTTGAGTTTGTGTCTTTAGATCTAAAGCAATACCAGCATTTATTTAAAATACGTTCCTGAAATTATCATGCAGTGTTGTGAGGCTTTTTATTGTTGTTTTTTAACTTCCGTTCCATGTCACTAAAATTGAGTTTCTTAT
Organism: Clinocottus analis; assembly: GCF_023055335.1. NCBI lineage: Eukaryota > Metazoa > Chordata > Actinopteri > Perciformes > Cottidae > Clinocottus > Clinocottus analis. The sequence goes on from NW_027176240.1 coordinate 7,139,254, forward strand.
TTTCCAGGTATTTTATCCTCACCACTGAGCATCTGATCGATGCATTTTAAAGGGACACCTCTTCCAGTTGAAGCTTAATAAGAATTGCAACCAATTAATGCAAAGTTTACACCATGTTTTGAAGCGTTTGTTGCATTTATTTGGTTTGAGTTTTTTGCGGTCAGTTTGAACCGAGGGGTTTCACAATTGGTTATTAGTTGTTGTTGTTTTTTTTTAAAAAGATTTTTAAGGTTTAAAGTTCAAGTGCTCATACTGAGAGCAAATGCTCTACCATAGTATGTTTCATCACAAGTTGGAAGGGAGAAGATGAGCCCATAGCTTATCTTAGTCCCACTGTAAGACATTGAAAAGCTATAATTACTAGTCAACAGTTCTAATCATTCTGTATCAGATTTGCACAACAATAACCTCCATGAATGCTGTATTGATGCTTCCATCATCATTTCACTTTAACTTAGTGTTGGACATGAAAAATCTGATAGATCCTGATTTTCAGATGACATCAGGTCTTTACTGTATTTATCTTTTTATAAAACTGTTTATCATGTTTGTTTTTTTTACAAGATTTTCTTTAATAGAATGAGTGAGAATTGTGAACACAGGTTTCTTGTGAATCTTATTTGGATTGGTAGAATATTTATTTCTGAATAGGACACAATGAATAATGCCACTAGCAAATGAAGAGCTGTTTTGAGCCATTTGTCATTTTTATTCGAATATACTTCCACCGTAGGGTCCCATATTGTCCGTGATCTCTAATAAATCTGCAACTCCTTGCCTTTTAAAAAGAAAATGTCTAAACCTAAAGCATCTAAATCTGCAATAATGAACAGAAGCATTGACATGTTAGGAGCATATTAAGTCCAAAAATCGTGTTTTTTGGTTTAGAAATTGAAAAATGATCGACTTTGAGCTTTTTCTTGCTTCCTCCTTTCCGTTTGGCACGCTTTCAGAAGAGTGAGGACCAATGAGATCAGAGGATCTCGAAAATGCCCCCAAAAAGCACCAAAAAACTAGACAATGTTGAGACACTTCTACTGGTCAGTCCTATACAGTAACAGGGGTGTGTCTTTGACTGAAATCCACCACTGTACGGAGGACTTATGAGTGATTTATTGAAATGTTATAATTCTGTAAGGAGTTTACGGAATTATTAAAACTTAACGATCGTTTGAAAAAAAAAAAAAAGGTAAAACCACACGTATATCCTCACATGGGTTACGGTACTTTAGCAATTCAAGTGAATTAAATCAGAACTGTGGATGAGGATCTGTTTTAGTTTGGAAAAAACCCAATCCTCATTTTCGGAAGAAGGGAAACAAGATTTGCGGAGCTTCTGGGGTTAAAAGCCTCGGCTGGATCGTTTTTGCATTAAATAAACTTGAATTCTTTGTCTCGCTCAAGACGTTGTTTTTTAGTTGGTTGTTTCCACAATGTATAATGTGTATCTTGACTTAATGGCTACATAACTAGTATGCAAACACGTGCAGATCAGGGATACTCAACCTGCATTGGCCCGGAGCCAGATAATAAACTTTTATAATTTGCAAATAAAATGAATTAACAATAAACAAACCTTTTATATTTAAACAATCTCTATTGGTTTATTTTGATGCATATGTTTTATATATGGACTCTGGCACTTATATACATGATAGAAAACAAATCCATTTATCTTCATGGAGAAAAAGAAAATTGCATCACCTGGCGTAAGTTGAGTACTGCTGTGAACAATAATGACTTGTGTCTCTATTACGATCCACTTAAACAGATTAATTCACACTGGGCTTACATAACACAGAAACTAATGGATTGAAAAAAAACAACCTTTATTGATTGTAACCACATTGTTAAGTTACACTGAACAAGTGTTTCACATAAAAAAAATCAGTGTAGTTTCACACAGGTTGATTTATTAAAATGAGCACCGTTGCTCAAAATATAACAGTTTATAGTGTCAACGCCGATAGACTTATGCAACTTCTTGATCTGGAGGATCAGCTGGTGGTTCGGGTGAATTGTCGCTCTGCTTTCTGCATCAGTGGGCCAGTTTTGGTTTCTTGACCTGTGGCTCAACATCTGGGGCTGGAACACTCACACCGGCGATCTGAAATAAAGACCGTTAACTTAAAAGGCTGCTAGTTAAGTACATTGAACAAATTCACAACAAACTGAAAACAGCATGTTGATCTTCCTCAACCAATCCTAAATACTGACGCTGGGGAAGACAAACCTCTTTGTCCAAAATTAAAGCTATAAGTAGCCATAATTGTGTACCGCTGGTTGTTTGACAGTTCTTACCACGGGCTCAATCAGAGACATGCGGATCTTCTGGTGCTGAATATTGGAGGCGTCCAGGCTGATGGTGACCTTCACCATGTCAAATATGTGGAAGGTGTGCTGCTCTACTTTCAGAGTGGGACCCTAAACACATTTACAGAAGAGATCTTTAAAGCACAGCATCTTCTGATGGTTTCAGTGCATCAATGTTGATCCAACCACCTACATAAACCAAATTAACTTCATACCTCTTCATCAAAAACAAGTTTTGGGGTCGCCTTGTCTTTGGAGTCAAAGAAGACCGTTCCCTCCAGGCCAAACTTTGGGATGAGTACGATGATTGCGTTCTTCCTCACAAACAGAACAAATCCTTCTTCGTTCAGTATGCCTCGGCTCTTGAAGAATAACTGGAAAGATAGATTTGTATTAAAAGCAGGACTTTGCGGTGAATTATGCAGTATGGTGATGGGTATGTTGGATTCAAAAAGCTCATAGGCTGATAAGTAAACAGATAATTCTTCATCACCATGGTTCAGGCATAGGTGTAAATGCAATACAATTGGGTTGTAGACAGTTTTGAAGCCACGAGTTTGGCACTTTGGCCGGCACCATCTTGTTTTTTTTTGCAACAACAAGTGACACAAGTGGGTGGAGCTAAGTACAACCAAACGCTGAAGAAGACATTTTTAAGGAACAAGTTGTTCCTTAAACAGAGGTTTCTGTCTGGGTTCAGGATAGTGGGTTTTTCATCCACATGTGTTTACCTGTGTGTGGAAGGCCACAGATGCCCTCTGTGCATACTGAGACATTTTGTGTCTGTAATTGAGGTTGGCGGAGAGGGCCGACTGCTTTTGTTTATCCATCAGGTCTGGGTAGGTGTTGTCTGCTCCTATGGCCACTGCCAGCAGGCGGTGCACTATAATATCTGCATACCTGTGCAAATGAGCAGAAGAGTAGAGGGTATGGGGGAGAAAGGAGGAAGAAGTCCAGATGGAGGGAAAAGAAAGAAGATGGAAGACATAAGGCGGTTAATAGGAACTGTGCTCTTTTAATGGGGCAGTTGTGCACGTCTTTGATATAAAAAGGCAGAACCCAACATATTTAGTTTTATATTCAATATATTTAGTGAAAAGAATATCTGTTTTCGTACCTCCTGATAGGTGACGTGAAGTGTGTATAAATGGGAGAAGCAAGGCCATAGTGGTGGAAATCGCTGTCCATGCCAGAACAAAAATAGACAGCCTGCATCATGCAGCGAGTGGCCAAGATGCGCAGTAGCGTGTTGAAGTACGGGAAGCCGTCCACTCTGGCCACGTCGAGGGAGTCAGCCAGTGCCTTTGCCGTATCTGTGTGGATCTCCACATCCTGGAGAGAAAAGGTAACACAGGGTTGGCACCCTTTATATACATATATTTATACCAGAAATAATGAACATGGATGTTAGGTAATGCTACATCATGAAGGCCATGATTAAACTTGACCTTTGCCTACTGACATTTTGCCCACAGGAACGGATATTTAAAAAGTTCCCCCTCAAGTGTAGATTAGTCTGATAAGTAGACTAAAACGCCATTTTTATTCAATTCTGTTTAAATCATTGAACAAACTGGAGATGTGGGCAATGATTCAAAGGTCTGGAACAAGTTTTACATGAAATTCAGACACACATTTTGGATATCTGAATCTACTGCCAAATAATGGAAAACATCCTCCATCCAGAACAAGTCAAATTGATTTAATTAGCTCAAGTTTAGACAAGCATAACACTTTAGAAACCAGGAAAAAAAATCTGCATGAGCGTATATCTCCACTCACCTTGGACTTTGCAGCTTTGAGCAGGATGTCGTAGTTAGATGGAGGTGGTGCTGGATGTTTCCTCAACATAGCGCAGTCTGGAAATTCATCGTAGATCTTCTGGGCAACTGAAATATTGGCCAGCAACATGAACTCCTCCACCATAGAGTTTGTCTCCCTAATTAACAAGAGATGAGTTTATATACATATGTCCGAAACACCTGACAAACTAAAAGAAAAGCATTGGAATTAGTTTTTCAAAAAGGATTCTGCCGAAAGCTCCCGTTTGAAGTCACCTACATGAGTTCTTTGGTCTGGAGGTCAATGGGGTCGTGGGTTTCACTGTCTATGTGGAATCGGACCTCTAAGGATGACAGCGTCAGCGCCCTGAAAGATATAAAATGTGACATTAAAACACACTTCCTGTCAAATGCAGACAGTCCTTTTGATTTCTTTTTGAAGTTGTCAATCAATTGGAATGCGTGTATCCTGATTTTTAAGAAAACAGAGCAAAGTACAGACCAATAAAAATGCAAAGCAATGCCATTTTCTGGCCGTGGCATGAGAATGCATCTTCCTTCATTTTGGAGATCTATTCTTCAGCCTCTATCACTCCTAACTTCCAGTCTTTACCCTTTCTCTATCCTCTGTCTCTTGAGGACTTTGGCTAGTTTGTTGAGACCTCGCAGGCTCTTGGTGGTGTCATCGTTCTTGGTGGTGTCATCAATCCTCATCTGGGCCTCAGCATAGGTCAAAGACGCCTTCAACACAAGGAAGCATAGATTACGAAAAATCCCACTTGAAAACAATTTGACCCTGTTATGTTGTGTCTTAAGAAATTAAACGCAGGTGGTAGTAGTATTAATCATAGTTTTCAGAGTAGTATCACAGTAACTTTGATTTACATATCAACTGCACAAACATGCAGGATATTTTCTGTCATCGTACCTCGCGGGTTCGTACTATACCTTGGAGTTAATGACACTTTTTGTGAACCGGGTCTTAATAATTTCAGCCTTGTGGTTCATCTCCCAGATACATGAGAAAGCCAGCCTGGTTGAACAAAAAAAAAGTATTAGAGACAAACGTTTTAACAGCAAAACAGTCATGTGTTTATTCACTGAAATATTTTGTTAAAAGGAGGCGCACTGATGATATTTAATATTGTTTAAGTGATTTTTTTATCTCCTCACCTTTCCACATTGGAGCGAAGAGAACAAAGATTGGAGCTGAGCAGCTCTGGAACCATATCTATCCTCTGATGGACACAACATAACAATTATTTTAGTTTTGCATTAGTTTCTGATATTGTGAAAACACTTAGATGCAAGTGTGTGCGTTTTTCCTTACTTTGCCACACAAGTAGACAGTAGTGCCACGGTTTGCAGCCTCTTTGTCCATGGCGTTACAAGGTCTGATGAAGTGACTGACATCTGCAATGTGGACGCCCACCTACAAACAAACAAAAATAGTTTAGGCCCATATGAAATACTAACATTGATGTTTTTTGTACTTTATAATGTATGTGTCCAGTACGTGCACCTCAAGGTTTCCATTGTCCAGCTCTCGACAGTGCAGGGCGTCATCTATGTCTGTACATCCAGGAGGATCCACACTGCACACTGTCAGATGCCTCAGGTCCTCTCTCCTCACCATGTCCTGTTCCACAAACATCAACGTTAATATATGCACAGACCTAAACATACGTTGCTTGAAAATCACAGGGTGATAAATTATTCAAAAAACTGTGACTAGAATACTGCTGAGTGTATCTCAAGAGAAGCTGCCATTACCTCTGGTGTGATGGCCCACGGCAGCTTGGGAAGGAAACTGAGCACAGCCTGAGAGAAGGCCTGGTGGGGGACGTCATGCTCCAGCAGCAGCACCGCCTGCTCCGTCTCCTTTTCCCCTGCATTTCCCAGACTGCGCACAAAGTGTCCCTAACAAAGAAGAATAAACCTGATTCATCTCCATGGACTGATTTGGTTTGGGGCATACACTTCTTTAACTCTCCTTGTTAGAGAAGCGCAGCTTTAAATAAATATAGAAAAGATAAGAAATTCCATTTTCAGCTCCAACTCACATTGGGATATCTGGAGTGTTTGGGCCAGCCGTCGATGGCCACAATGATCCTCTGGCCTGCCAGCATGGCTGACTGACGCGTTTCAATGCGAATGCGTGGGATACGCCGGTCTGCCGGGGTGAAGAGATGGCGGGTTGACTGTAAGAAAAAGGAAAGAAAAAGGAAAAGATAGTCAATGCTGAGGATAGGACAAGGAAGTGTGAGACAGTTTGCATGGCATACAGATATTTATGAATAATGTTCAAAACATGCTAAACATAAACTGTGTATGACACACGGTATAATAGAAAAGTCGAGACTTACCTCTTTGATCTGGGAGATATTGAGCATGCCACAGAATGGCCTCCAGTTCCTTTTGATGATTCCCACTACTTTGCCTGTGGGCTTCCTGGCTGCTTCAGCTGCAGATATCCTCAACTGCTCAAACACACAGGAGCACGAAGGTTAGTAAACCACATTGGGGTTGTCATTCAATTGCCAGTCTCTTTTTGTTTAGCACAGCACCCTGATACTGTTCATTCACGCCAGTGAACACCCTTGCTAAAAGTAGCAGTATACACTTCCAGTTGTAAGCAGAGAGAAATACCCAAACTCACTGCTTTCTCCTCATCCTCCACCTCTTTGTCGCCCTCATTATCGTCCTTTGCCGCGCCTTCATCCTGCAGCACGACTGAGGAGGGCGCCACCCACTCATTGCGTGGCAAAAGCTGCACAGCAACCACATCTTGGTACACTGCTCTATTGAGGTTCTGAAGACCTTGGATGAGAACCTGGCAGCAAGACGAAGGAACAGTGCAGAGCTTTAAACATGTACATGCTTCCCTATTTATTTATGTTTTACAGTCAATTAACTCAAGACAAATTGTCACTCAAACACAGATAATTATTCAGACAAACATTGTACACACACACCTCTGTGCTGTCTTCCCCCTCTCCCTGAATGAAGACTGTAGCCTCCAGATAGTTGTCCCTGCTGGCCCTAAAGGTGCCCTGGATGAAAGTGCCGCTCTTAATTCCTGCTTGGATCCTGGACAGGGGAAGGTGCTCTGGAAATAACACCTTACCGCTCGTGATATCATGCTGAGAGGGGAGAGAAAAATAATGTAATGCAAAGAGAAAAGCACACAGTAAGGGCAGAGGTGTAAACAGGAGATACAGACACAAATCAAGCATACCGAAATAACTTTTACTTCAACATGTATATAGCGGAAAGGGTTTTACCTTGTCATCATTGGACAAAGCCAGACAATCCACAAGCTCAGGATTCCCTATAAGACTCTTGATGTATTCTTCACCTACAACGTAAGTGAATAAAAGCTGACGCTATTTGAAAGCGTGCAATAGATACAGTGAGGAGGCCTTAGCCGACGTCTGCTTGCTAAAACATGGTTGTGGATTGAGAGTGACTGTTACCCCCTACAAGATGTATTCTTGATATGCAGCCTGAGTGGAAACTGATGTAAAACAAAATTGCTACTGATCCCCATGATTTTGTGTTTCCCTGAAGAAAAAGTGCTTACATCTGTACACCAGCAAGTTGCTCTCCTCTGCCTTCTGCTTGTTCCCGTGGTCATTAGTGAGCAGGACCACCTTGAGAGCGTCCACTTCGGACTCAGCCTTCTTCAGGTGTTGGCTGTACCATTTTGCAGCCACACGGATTGCGCGGTCATTGCGGTCATTGGCGCTCTCTCCGGGTTCACGCTCAATGAATGTCTCTCTGGAAGAATAGAGATTAAAGGGATGAATGTGTAACATTAACCAAAAAGGCAAACACTTCTGTCATACTTTCGCAAATAAATGTTTATCACAGGGGAGTTATAATAATACGATTATATTGTGAAGGGGGATAGAAGTAACTTAATGTGCATCTGAGCAATTTACTTTTGCACAGATTATTTTTACAGGCTTTTTTGGGGCAATTAAGATGTTGTGATGCAGTAAAAAGGTAAGTGTCTTTGTACCTGTGGTGTTCGTTGGTAAAGGTGTAGAAGTGTTTCTCTTGCTCATGTATGATGTCCTTCAGGCGTTTATAGACTGGTGCACTGCGGTGGCGTACCTCCTGCAGCACAGTCTGAAGGATTATCACGTTCTGAATCACAGGGTCTTCCAAGACGTCAATCTGCAGGACACAGACATTGTAAACATAAGAGTCTCAAAACTGTTCAGAATCAGGTGCGCATATTGTGTGGGTGTCAATTTAATAAAAAGGGTATTAAAATGGCCTATTATCAGGGAATCACAATATGTGACATTTATGTGAGACCTCCACTGCAGCTAGTCAACTTAATGGCATTATAATGATACAAAAACACACAAATTAGATTATATAGCTGTAATCATTTATCGGATACACAATAACCATAAGATGAGATACAGTTTGTGTATTTCACAATTCAGAGGAGAGACAAACTCGGGCTGAAGGTCTGGATGGAAAGTTACAGGACCCTTTCTGGATGAGTACACATATACAATTGGGAGACTTATTATTTCTTTTTACCTGGTGCAGCACAACATTAGTGTCAGGAATCACATAATGTGGATAAGAGCACAGGTTGCTCTCAATAGACGGGTCTCTCTGCAGCACCGCAGACTCCTGTTTGCATTCAGTGCAAATCTCGCTTCCGCACCAAATGTCATCTCTCAGGTAATGCTCACGAACTATCTTCATCACCCCACCCGACCGGGTCTTCTTCACGAAGGTTTTAGATTTCAACATGATAAAAATTAAAGCCTCAAGAGATTCAATGCCGATGTGTTTCTCCTACCATTTGATAACAAGCAGAGTGTTAGCTGCCCATGTGTAAACTAACTCAGTGGGCCGAAAAAACGTTCCCAGAGTTTAGACAAACACGTTAATTTGGATTTCAGATGTTGATATCAATCATAAATGTTAATATTTATACAAAGCACATTTATGATAATAATATACAACTTCTATATTCAGATAACGTGATTTTACGATTTTTAATGTAAAATAATTAAGAAACTCGGTCTTCGACGTTAGTTTTGGTTGGCCATCGAGGCGTGTTCAATGAAAACAAAGCAGAAGAAGGAAGAAGAGGAACTTGGTTGTCCGAGTTCATAGCGCCCCCTATGTTTCCGGAGGCAGTACTGCATGTCCATTCATCGTAATGAATTACAGACAAGCGGCCGTTCATTGTATTACAGGTCCATTACCACAGGGGGCGCTGTACTCAATGCTCCCCAGTCGCCGTCGTAGTCGAGCGGTTGGCGGTACGCAGGCGGCTCAGAGCGGGACCCTTAAAAACAAAAACACTTCACCGTGTGCTCCGGAGTGTCACTGTAACGTTAAATTGTAACGTATGAGTACATTGATAGCATGTTTAAAGCCGTTTATGCTAGCTAGTTTGATGCGCGGCCGGGGTTGGTTTTCGGTTCTGCTTGGTGCAAACAAACGTTTAGTTAAATATGCATATCGGGATGGACGGTTAACGTTAGTTAGCTCTTGACGAACACACCTTTTGTAATATCGCGTAAGCTCTGTTACAGTAACTGGCTCCGCTAGTTAACGTTAGCTGGTGGAAAGAAAGAAGACAGAAAGAATAGAAAATGCCTCCAAAGAAGCAACATCTGAGGCCGACAGCAGCCAACGTCTCCAGCTCCCTCGACCTGGAGTCGGAGGACATCAGCCTAGAAACAACCGTGCCCACCACCGAGGATGTCTCCTCGTCCGACGAGCAGCGGGGCTCCCAGAAGATGATCCGCCAGCTGATCGAGAGGAAGGAGCTGATGCACAACGTCCAGCTGCTGAAAATTGAGCTTTCTCAGAAGAACCTGATCATAGACAACATGAAGGCCGACAACATGTCCAAGGTAGACCCAAGGAAAGCTGGACAATGTTTATGTGGGCGTGACCTGTCCCCAGTGTGTGGCTCTCATCGCATTACTATGCGTGTTTTTATGTCAGGTTGAGGAGCTGGAGGAGAGGCTGAATGATGCTCTACATCAGAAACAAGTTTTGGCTCTGAGGCTGGACAGCCAGCTGAAACTTACTCAAGAGGAGAACAGGTGAGTAAATGTTGAAATAGTGGTGATGGACAGGCATATACTATTTTTAGTTATTGTGGATTTTCTTTTACTTAGTGACTATTCTTTACTGTTTATTACTTATTTATAACACTTGTTTTGATTTTTGATAACTCTTACTATGTATTGCTTGCACTGTGTTTGTGTGTGTGTATATATATATATATATATATATATATATATATATATATATATATATATATATATATATATACACACACATACACACACATCCATACATATGTCATACAACTGAATGAACTGTAACTAATTATCTATTTGTTCTAGATTATTATCTAGAACTGTAACTAATTATCTCATTAAAGAACAATGAATAAAGAAAATATGGAAGTAGTTGCCTTGACCTTATGGCAGTTAAGGAATAGGGATATGCATTTGAAGCAAGAAAAACGGTTTACCAGGATAACTCATGGATAACTGTTATCTATTACATCAGTTAGCTGGTAAGGACAATGGTAAACTGTGCTCAGCAAGATTGTCATCACCAGGAAGCAGCAGGCTCTGCGTAAGCAAGAGATGGAGGCCATCCTGCTCAGGCAGCAGCAGCTAGAGGAGACCAACCAGAATCTGTGTGAGAAAGGTGGTGAGCTCCGGAGGTCTCTCAGGGATCTGGACATCTCTCAGGACAGGTACCAGGAGCTGCGCGACCTCCCTGAAGACAAAATCTCCATACAGGAATACGTAGCTGTAAGTATGGGGCGTGGGGCTCTTCCTAGTCTTTAGTTTTTACACCACCTTAATGGACCAGAGAGACAAGATGTGATGGAGAGCTGGTTGATTCTGACACGGAGACCCCCCCTGTGTGGTTAGATGCGTTTCTACGAGGTGGTGACTCCCCTGCGGGCTCAGCTGGCTGAGCTCAGTGTGAAGAGCGGCAGTTTGACAGATGACCTGAACGCAAACAGAACCCAAATGAAGGCTCTGATGGAGGTATGACACACATACACAAGCTTGCACCACACCTCTATGTTGCATTTTTTCATCTTTCTTTGCGAGTTCTCTTGTTTTGAAATCACACACATTATGCATTATTGTGTTCTTTATGTTTTATCCCTATTTCCATTTCATTTCTGACAAACTCATAGATAATGTTTACTGTAAAGTTCAAATAGGATGGATGGATGGATGGATGGATGGATGTTTTATTAATCCCCAAGGGGAAATTTGTTATCGGAGTAAACTGTACTGTTGAATAGTTTTTCAGCAAGGCACTACTTTTTGTGACCTTTTCATGTCTTTGTGAGCACAATTGTAAGCTAATGATACCAATAAGCTGCATTTCTTGCATTGTTTAAACGCTCAAGAACAAACACACTTCAAACACACAATTACGCCTTCAAATATTGAGTCACATATTTAGAAAGCATAGGTATGAAGAATGCAGAAAGGCTCAAGAGGTTCAGTTACCTTTAAGCTAAATGTGAAAGACACGTAAGCCACCTGAAATGCGGTCTGTCAATACTAGACGTGTCAGTTACAGCATCCTCGAAATGTTAATTTTCACACCCTGCAGTGTTGAGAATGAGAGTGGTGTGATGAACAAAACAATGTCAGCAGTCGCCCTGCAGGCATAAATGACACATTGATGAGATAATGGAGCAGATAATAGATCTGGACATTCAGAAAGTATCTTTCCACCGCAAACTGAAAACACATCTTTTCCGACTATACCTGCCTTCAGCATGAAGGCAGGTATAGTCGTAAAAATAGTGTAGTTGTAAAATATGAAACTTTAACTTTATTACATTCATCATACACAAACAGTTACATACATGAAATGTGACTTTATTTAATTTAATTGTAATACATTTTAGCCATCTTCAGAATTGTGTGAGTTGAGGGCTGCTGTAAAGCACCTGGGGAGCAACTCTGGGTTTAGTGTCTCGCTCAAGGACACATTGGACAATTACTGCCAACCTTCTAATGATTTAAACTTAACCTTGTGGTTAAAAGACGACTCCGTTCTACCCACTGATCCACAGCCACCCTCAGACTAATTGAGCATCGTTTAAATGCCACAGAGTATCGAGGTATTGTTACTGGACAGGTGCTTGCCTTTTTCTCCACTTAGACACATCCATCAGGTAAATTACCCATCAGCCCGAGATGACTCCATAAAAAGGATGTGATGGGCATAGCATGAACGTGCTTTTAGAGAATGGGCAGGGACTGTACGCCACTGTCAAGGCAGCATAGAACAAGATGCTTGTAGGGGGATTTTTGCCGAAAAATGTATTGTCGTGTCCGGGAGGTATGCTACTGCTTATTGCACAGCGTAACTAATGATGTGAATACTCCATCATGAAAAAGTTGTCTTTGCATCCATAGAGCTACGAGGAGGAGCGCCGGCTACGTACTGAGCTCGAGTTAAGGAGCCAGCGACTGACGCTAGAACTGGCCGATACCAAACAGCAGATCCAAGAAGGAGATTATCGCCGGGACAACTATCCTGCCATGAAACGGTGTGTGTGCGTTTATGCGAGTGTGTGAATGTGTGAGCGCGTGACTGCGTGTGTGCGTGACATTGACAGAACGAGAGCAGTAGACCTTATTTGATGAGAGGGCTCAGCTGTCTGCCGTGTCCAATTGAAGGCTGCGGTACAGTTTAGCTGACTGTGTTGTTAAAGGGGGCAGTACTTGAAAGGAGACAGGCGGGAAAAAGCCTTTGTGTTTGGTTTATAAAGGAGGACCAGGAGTCGGTATTTGCCGACGTTCTTAAAGGCTCCGTGTATCATTTATTATTCAAAGTTTTAGGGATCACGAAAAGAAAACGCCAGAACACTTTTAGTCTCGCATAGTTTCCTTTCTTTCTTTAAATTCTGGATATGTAAGTTGCAAGTTCAAATGTATGTTAACCTTTTACACTGTGGTTTATAGTGAGCGTGACAGCTTTGAGGCAGAACTAAAGGACTTGAAGAAAAGATTTGAGACACTAGACTTGACTCACACAGCAGTGACCAGAGAAAGGAACACACTAAGCAAAGAGGTGCTTCACACACACACACACCTACACGCACACACCTACACACTAACCACATAATTAGTCTCCATAATTCTCACTAAAGTCTCTTTGGTTGTACTTTGTTCTGTAATAGCGCTTCTCCCCTTCTTGTCCTCCAGGTGGCAGCATTGCAGCAGTCAGTGACTCTCCTGGAGAAGGACAAGGAGTATCTGCACAGGCAGAACATGGAGCTCAGTGTCCGCTGTGCACATGGAGAGGACCGCCTGGAGAGGCTGCAGGTTCATACAGTTGATCCGCTGTGAGGCTCATCGAATACAACAGATATTCAATAATAGGAAGGAGTCTTCTAATGTGCTCTCACGTCTTGATTCTGTGGTCTAGGTGCAATTAGAAGACACTAAGAAGGCAAGGGAGGACGCCTACGAAAAATATGTGGCATCCAGGTTAGGTTTTTGCAGCAGCAGCCAATATTATAGTGTTTTTAATGTGTGGGATCTAAGTTGATCCAGTGTCTTTTCTTTTCTGCAGAGACCGCTATAAGTCAGAGTATGAGACCAAGCTGAGAGAGGAGCTGGAGAACATCAGGCTGAAAACCAGTCAGGAGATAGACAATCTGCAGAGAACCTCCAGGGAGATGTATGAAAGGGAGAACAGGTATCCATCTTTTTTTTTTTTTATAGCACTCCTAATAAACAGCATACATGTATTTATGTTGGTAGAAACCTTTGAAAAATATCAGGAGCGCTATTAAAACCTGAGGAAGTTGCACTTTTTGTGAACATTATCTAGCAATATAAATATGTTTTCTTTATTGTGTATCTAAAAACTAATTTCATGACAGTCTTTCTCAAAAGTCAAGTGCAGGTGTAGTTTTTTATATTATTGCAGGGAGCCGTGTCTTCATTCTTATTTATAAATGTGAGCCGTGTGTGAGTGAAGAGATGAATTGTGCCCGCACCATTAGTGAAGACACTAATGTCAAAACAGATTTTTTTATTTTCAACTGCTCGCCTAGCACACAGCGCAGAATAGGTCAGCAACTGAAATAATGAATGCATATGCAAACATTTCGTAAGAGGAAGAGCTATGAGCAGTTACTTCCTGGTAGCATACAAAATAAAAGGAAATACCAATATAACTTCAAAAGAAGAGAAACACGTTTTAAATCATACGACATAACAGAACCTGCTGATTCCTTTGTACTGCATGTTGGGTTTGTGTTGACCAGGAACCTGCGTGAGGCCAGAGACAACGCAGTGCTAGAGAAGGACAGAGCAGTGGCTTCTGAGAGAGACACCCAGTCCAGACATGACCAATTGCTGGAACAGTAAGTTTTTTACCTTACTTTATCTGGACTAACAGGTACATTTATTTATTTTTTCCCTTTTAGTCTTTTTACTGCTTCCTGCGTTGCTTTTATGACGACAACTCAAACAGTAAAGTTTGAAGTGTCAGCCAAAAAGTTGGATCTATTCACCTTCCTCATATAGGGGACAAAAACCTGGATAAATAAAACAGTTTCTTGGCATTTGGGTGAACTAACCCTTTAAGGTACACACAATAAAAATGCATATTATAATCTGCTTTATCACAAACATACATGTAACCTTTTTCTTTAAAAAATATTTTCACCTCACAAAGTTCTCCTGTTTGCCATTTCTCAAATCTTCAGCAGCTGCAGACCCAGTCGTACTCGCCTCTTTTAGATACTCAAGTGGATAAATAAATAAAAACAAGATGCCATCAACATGTTCAACAGCTCTATTGGCCTTTTGGAAGTTAAACAGTACAACTGCTGCACTACAATGTAGGTCACTGCCTGGGTGCACTCAAAATGCTGTAGATCAGGGAAGGAATGTCACCTGAGGGCAACTGTTCAACTGACAACTTGGTAGAAAAAAAACAACTATTATGAACGATGTATGAATTTGAAATATGGCGTCATGCGGTTAAACCACATAATTTCCTTATCCTTGTAATATGGCGGTGGCCTCTGGCATGATTTATAAGCAGGCATAATTGCTTTACTTATTGCTTGTGAGTGACCTGGTTGTACATGTATTTATTGTTGTACCATGAGGTTACATTTAGCTTCAATTCCTCCGTATTGTCCTGAAAGCTGTGAGCTTGTTGTTGCTCTGATGCGGATGTGTGAGCCAGCAGCAGTCTGTCATTAGCGCGTGTTGTGGGAGCTGTGGGAACTTTGGTGGCTGTGGTTCACTGTCTCTTACGAATGATCACATGAACGCTTTGCCGTGTGTTCACAGAAGTTCACGGAAGGTCAGTTTGGGTGTCACTGTTCTGGTCACATCCACATTCAACTGAGAGGTTTGAATCGCAAAGCACTCCTTCACAACATGAGAATATCTCGCTTCCCCAACAGCACTCATCCTGAAGCAATCCGCCTCCTCGATGCTTCACAGGTTGTACAAACGTGTACATGCACTTTAAGGACATGAACCTTCTGGTTGCACTATTGTATTTATTTCATGGTTACTGTAATTGTCTTGTGGCAGTGTGTTTTTGTGGCGTGTGCTATGTGATTATGTGATTATATAGTTTGTCGTTCAGGGCACTAAAACAAATTGCAAATTTACTGCGGTTGATATGGCAAAAAATGACTGAATCTGAATCTTAAGCCCGCCTTTCATTTGGAAGTAAAGTGGCAAGTTTGAATTCAAAGTGAGACAGTATACTGTGTTGTACTGCAGACTATTTAGATGCTGAGGAAATCCCCTTGAACTGTGGCAAAGGATTTTAAATAGCTCCTTTTAGACTTACTTCATTTTTTCTTCCTATTCTTGACAAAGCTGGTGTGATGATAAAGCTAAAGCCTGTTGTGTTTTATTCAGATTTTGCACATTTCCAATTACACCTCCTTTGTAGTCATTTCCCCGTTTCCAAACATCCTCCGGGGGATTCGTAACCAAGTTGCTCCTCACTATCTTCTGCCCCGGGCAAAAAGGCCCATCTCACTATAGCCTCAAAAGATGCCTCAGGGTCACGGCCCTGAAGGAAGTTACAAATCTTGCATGGAAATTGCAACAGATATATTGTGAGCCCTGCTGTGCACGCACATGCACATACATACTTTAAGCTGACATTTTGTTGTTATTGGTGAAGTCCTTTCAGTCAGCCTCCTGAACGATGTATTCTGTTTGTGCCATATTTTTTATATTTCTGCTGCATATATTCACAGTTTATCTGTGTATTAATTGATGTGTATTTGCATCCGATTTTTCTCGTAACCCATTTTTGGAAACACATTCTTCGTGTTGAACGTAAAGAACCGAGTAGAAAAATAAGTTTTCACAACACATTTTAGCTTACACTCATGTTTCAGTACATTTTTTTATTCAAACTTAAACAATATTGGATCTGCTACCAACAGGCAGGCAAAGCAGCACGTACACAGCAGCAGCAACAGCAGCAGCAGCAGAGTCTCTTTCCTGGGTTACTACTACATACCAGTCATTTCTCTAGGTCCAAGCCACCAGCTGTTGGTCTTTCTTTACACACACACACACACACATTACTCTCCCTTGCACTCTCTCTATCTCTCTCTATCTCTATCTCTCTCTCTCTCTCTCCGATCACATTCCCCCTCTGCGTCACATCGCAAGCCAGCAACGACAGATGCGATCCTCAAGCCCTTAACCCCTAACCCCACGCATGCCCCTATTTTTGGGGCAAAGAATGAGGCGGACAAGCTTGAAATGGCGTCAGATGGTTTGTAGCATAGAGGTCCAGCTTGGATCTCGGCACTCTGTTACAGAATGCTAGCCAGCGGGCTGGTTACGGGGATCAACATGTTCAAAACAAAGACAAAGTATTCAGTGAGGTTTTCCATTTTCAGCCCACGAGCAGACCTAAACCTAGCTGTAATTTAACTGCCTTGGGGATCCCCCGAGTTCGGTGCTCTGTAGCTGTAAATGTTGCCATTAAAATGTAATTTGAGAGAACAGAAAAAAGCCCACTCTGGTAAAGCAAGTTACATTTCTTTTTTTTTTTACTTTTATTTTTCTCTTCGCATTTAGATTGCAGCCACCGTTAATAAAAGC
Source organism: Clinocottus analis (assembly GCF_023055335.1). Taxonomy (NCBI): domain Eukaryota; kingdom Metazoa; phylum Chordata; class Actinopteri; order Perciformes; family Cottidae; genus Clinocottus; species Clinocottus analis. The sequence goes on from NW_027176240.1 coordinate 7,156,502, forward strand.
AGGCAATGTCGACCATGTGTACATGTCTGTCACTGTGACAGCTCAGGCCTGCGCTCCATGCATGATGAAATCCTATCAGGTCAACTGTAATCGAGAGTTATTAATATTTTCCAACCAAGCTCTATGGTCTGTGTGTTGGTGTTTGAAAGCTGCCTGTGAAAGAGCACTGGGCTCAAAAAGACGTTGGCCGTCTTTGTTTTACCTTTCGGTGGAAAACTATCATACTATATTTGGGGAGGCATAATTAACAAATGTTTGACTGCCTGATAAATACCTTTAAACAATAATCAACCATATATTTGTTTGCAATGTTGTTGAATGACATTAGAAGGGTTGAACAATGTTTTCTTTTTCTGGAGGCAAAGTGCTTCTAACGTCTCCGTGTTGTGTAAAAGCTTTCCCACACGTGGACAGAAACTGTAGAATAAATTCTTTTATTTTTTTCAACTTACTGATCTCCTAAGTTGAAACAAGTTTCACCAGCTGCCAACTCCAAACATGACGGATAAAACATGAACAAACATTGCAGGGAGGGCCGTGAAAAAACACTCTTTTGTGATTAAAGGATTGAAGACCTGCTTGGTGACTTATAGTACCACTGTACTGAACATACAAACTCAACATAGGAATTGTTCATTGTGCTAAATCGTCACTTCCTTGCCAATTTCCAGACATTGTGGTTCTACCTAAATTAAGGAATCCATTGCAGCATTTCTTTGAAACCAACAGGCATGTCTGAGCTCAACCAGCAGTGCAGAGCTGAGTTTACCTTCTGCATCTCTTTAAAAAAAAATATTTTTAGCACACCAAGTCACATTCATATTGAGTGAGGTGTGTGTGTTTGTGTGCTTCCACCGTCCAAGATCAACCTGTGTGTGTGTGTGTGTGTGTGTGTGTGTCTCTGCAGGTTTCGTCGGCTCCAGCTGGGTACTGACAGCCGCGTATCAGAACTGTCCAATCAGGCCAAGCTGCACTCCTTCGAAGCCGAGCGCGCTGAGATGGTCAAGGATGAGACAGCGAAGGCTCTGGCCCAGTGCCAGCTGGAGTGTGAGAAGCAACAGAAGAAACTGGAGGTACTCTTAACATTAGGACAAAATGAAGATGTGTTACTTGTTGCATTACAGCGGTATAGCCAGTAATTAGTTTATCTCTTCACTTGTGCCTCTTCCTCTCATGATTTGATTTCAGCCAGTCAACATTTATTGTTGGTTAGAATTTTAGATAGATAAGAAAGACTACATTGTTGTTGACTATATGTCTGTGCATATGTTGTTAACAGAGTCAGAATTCCTATTGTTCATTCATATTCTACATTTTGAAGCGTAAGCAATAATACATATGGTCAATGTTGCTGTCAACATCACATGAATGAATAAAACTGAAAAACTGATGAGTAAATTCATTGTTCTGTTCGTTTAGTGAGGAGTCCATCCAAAGTACTTAAAGATTAATGCTCCACTCCCGGGAATATGTCTATGCAGTCTTTGTGTGCTGGTCCGGCGGCTCCATTCTTATCTATGTCCACTGTAGCACACCCATTTATACAAGAAGTTAATTGAGTGCAGATTGTTCTTGATGTCTGGATGCACTTAGCTGAGGTTCACCTCTTCACCTGTGTTTAACCCGGTCCTGCTCGCCAAAGAGACACGCATGAAGAAACGATGCGTTGCACATAATCATGAAGGTCAAAGATCTTTTCTCTTTTTAAATAGACAATGAATGAAGAGCTATCTTCCGACATTGGAGTTTGTTGTTTCGCTTAATCTTGTTCTTCATACTAGTGAATTTAAAGCTTCTTTTTTTTAAAATATAAGTTGTCCTTTCATTTTCCTTCTTTTTTTTCTTTCATGTTGTATCTAAAATTAAGTTTGTTGCTTGTTATAATAGTGATTATATTTTGTTTTAATTGTGAAAACAACGTTTAAAAAACAACAATGTAACACAATTGGGGGCTTGCTTTGCATGTGCGAATATTTTAAAAAGGAGAAAGACCAAAAAAGAGAAAAAAACTGTCAATACAGTAAAAATATGATTCCATTCCTTTAATACACTCACAAAATTGACTTTAAATATTATACCTCAGAAATGTAATTTTTCCAATTTCAAAATGGAATTCATTTCAACTGGCTCACTGGCTCTCCATCTCCCCAACTCTTCTCCCTCTTTCCCCCCTCTGCTCTCCTCCGGTCCCTCAGCTCCTGACCCAGGAGTTTTACAGACTGCAGACATCATCAGAGAAGCGGTTGGCGGAGCTGCACGCTCAGAATGCCGAGCAGGCATCTCGGCTGGACACCTATGAAAAGCTGGAGCAGGAGTTGGACCAGGTCACCATGCAGGCTGCAGAAAGTAGGAACCGTACCCATTACGTAACATTGCACACATTACAGTGTGCTCAGAAAGATGAACGCACAAACAAACGAGCGCTGCCTCCTTCAGATGCCTTGCTCTGGAGGAAGACGTGTAACACAACATAATTTAACTCCAGGCTTGTCTGGTAGTTTCACAAAATACTAACAGGAGCAGGACAGTAGAAACACCCACAAGCTACCACATTGTTATCACAATGACCCTGGAGAGGTATAGAGACAGTATTTGTGTTTGTCCGTTACCAGTTGAGAATGAAGAGGAGGCCGAGAGAGTGCTGTTCTCGTACGGCTACGGCGCCAATGTCCCCACGACGGCTAAACGAAGACTAAAACAGAGGTACAGCACATGACACACTCGACATTTCAAGAATAGGACACATCATAAGACATGGCACTAAAGGAACACTGGAATTTGCTCACATCCCACCTGTGTGTGCACTTATTCCTAAATATACTGCATTTTTAAAGGAATGAGCATGCTAATATATAATGGTTTGAATTGATATGTTAGGGTTCGGTTATATCAGCCAGTTATTGGATCTGTGCCAACATTCACTTTGTCGTAAACGCCAGCTGACAGTTGTTGTCAGTATTGTTTTTACCGTGTGTGTGTTTGTGTGTGTGTGTGTGTGTGTGTCATAATGGCAAAATGTGGTCCTGGAAACACGTCCTGCAAAGGGGAACAACCACAGAGGCAGTTTGCCAGATGTTTATATTTCTATTTGACTGTCTGTCAACACATTTACTCAAAGTGTTAACAAGTGTGAAAGATGCAGTCAAGAAACATTACAGCTGTGTGTTGATCAAAAAATGTGTTAGGACGAGGAGCAGCCCGTGTCCTGATTTGGCATCGCGATTGGTGATCCTATCGGAAAATGTTATATACTGTATTTATTTATTTATTTGTTTGTTTCTGAAAATAAAAACTAAATGCACTTGCATTTTACTCTATACTTCACCTTAAATTGAGCATGTACGCGCAGCCAAGAGCTCAAACTGATCCCGACTATTGTCGCTCCATAAACTGTTGGGTAAACAACATGGAGAAACACTAGTGTAAACTTGTTGGTGTTGTCATGAATTGGAATTTCCACAACCGTATTTGTGTTTGTGTGCTGTGCAGCGTTCACCTGGCCCGCAGGGTGCTGCAGCTCGAGAGGCTGAACACGTCTCTGACGAGAGAGCTGGAGAGACACAAGTCACAGACAGGACAGATATCTGAAGAGGTAAACACACACACACACACACACACAGCATTTAGGTATTCGTACGCCTGGGGAGAATTATTAATGGGATAAAGTTTAATTAACGTGTAAAAAAAACTAAAGAAAGCACTCCAAGCCGTGCGAGTCGGTGCCTGCAACACCCACTTGTTTTTCCCACCGTCACAAATCTCCTACAGCAACTCAGATTATGGTTATGCCACAACCTCCATCAAAGCCATATGATTGATTTCAGATGTTTCTTAACCTTTCCCTGATGACATCGCATGGTCATTATCACAGAGCCAAGTTCGGTGGCTCCTCTCTCATCACCAACCATTTACCTGCTCACAGCGTCACGTCTTGAAGACCGATGCTGCACAACAAAATAAAACAAGCTTAGGAGGTTGGTCGCATCAATCCAGTGGCGGGCCGTCAGGGCCTTCTAAGCCTTCTCCGCTTCCCCGCTTCTCGGTGTCGTCGCTTATGTGCTTGCTGTGACTTCTCTGTCGGCAACCCACCTGACCCGTCTTGAAACACGGACCAATCAGTCCAACGCACGCACGAAAGCCCGGGGCGAAATAAAATGAAAGCTAGGCCTGGCGCGCACCTCGCACCTTGCTCACGGCGTCTCCTTTATTCTCTCGTCATGTGGAGCGGCTCCGCGGGTCGGTCACCTTGGCTCGTGGTGGAGTCGTGTGGCGGAGCAGGTGGTGGTGGACTGTATGAACGTGTATTCAGTGTGTCGGTCTGTGACAGTAACTCCAGGGACACTTTTTCCTCCCAGTCCGCAAGTCGGAATCCCGCGGCCCGCCACTGCACCAAACTCACTTCAGGATTCCCTAATAATTTCACACATGTTCTTTATATTACCTAACAATGTCTATGTTTCACTTCCTAGAATCTGCTTCTAAAACTGTGCCAGGAAGTGGACAGGTTGTTTGAGAACAGAGCGCAGACACCTCACACTTTGTATGAGAAGAGCAAGATGTTTGTCTTGGTGCCTGTCACAGTTGTTGGCACAGTGGGATAGAGTGCTTAAGACTGTGACGGCCACGCTCTTCACTCACCCAACAACTCATCAGGCCAATCATTGTCGCTTTTGTTCGCCGTGTTATTTTGCATGTGTGTGCATCGCTCAGACGGCTTTACTTTTGGGTGTGTGTGTTTTGGCTGTGCGTGACTGTGTTTGTGCCAAATTTGTGAAACCGAGGTCCCGTGTCTATGTCTCATGCCTCGACGCTAAGAAAATCATTCTGAGAGCGACGGCTCGGGCAACCAATGTGCTCGCTTTGTTCTCACTCCTGATTCTATTCTCAATGAGCAGAGAGGTTGTGTAAGATGAGAGAGGCTCGACAGGTTTGAGACTAAATCAACCAGCCATTCAACTGTCAGGTGTGACTGACTGGCATTCACCGTGAATGCCTCATAATGCATCGAGCGTGAAAGAAAAGTGTGAAAAATTAGAGTTTGTATTCCCTAGAAAGGGTGTTAACCACTCAACCACCCACACAGACGCCCTACCCTCCCACCCAGTTCACTACTTGCTGGCTGTAAAAGTGGCTTAATGTGTAACACCCTTACTATATCTATTGTTTTTCAAAGCATGACACTGAGTACTGAGAAATATCCCAATACACACAGAACATTTAGACTCCTATATGTGGGGTCCTCAACAAGACTGTGAAAGGGCTTTTCTGACAGTAATTTCATGAAAGAAGTTGTTAAGATTATGAAAGTTCACTGTATTTGAACTTGATGACGTCATGCTACTTTTAATAAAACGGAAACAACTTGGTTACGCCTTGACAAACACTCACATCAATGGTCACTCAAGCGACCCGGAGGACATCAGCGATAAGGAAATCCTGTGGCTGTGAGTCATCCATATGTTTTATAATACTAACCACATGAAAATGGGTGATACATCTTCTATCCCAGTACAGGTCATTTTTATATCTGGATAATGATATTCATCATGGTATAGCATGTGTTTCTGGTCATTCAATAGTCTAATGATGAAGCCTGTTTGTGTCTTCTCCACTGTGAATTTAATACTTGCCAAATGGAAATATGTCTTGCAATACGCTGTCGACGTTTACATGAATGCACACAAATACAGAGTAATGAAGTTTAGACGATAGTTTAATTTAACTGAGTGTGATCAGATTTTCTTACATTTTTAAAGTGGTAATATTTCTTTGATAACCAAGTAATAGTCAGTTTAATTAACAATATGTTGGCAGATGTGTAGCTCTTGTTGTTGCCTCTCGCGTGACTCTCCACAGTTCATGGAACCCGGTAAAATATGTAAACCTGGCTCTCAAGTGTAAGTGGCGGTAACACAAAAAGGAACCTTAGTTGAACCTGACATCGTGGAGGCAAAGTCATATTTTAATATGATTGCGCAATTATGTGCATATGTGTGTTCCTCAGTTGTTGGCAGCCAACCAGCTGTTGCAGCAGACACAGCAGCCCTATAGCTACCTGATCGAGACGGTGAGACAGAGGGATACACAGATCATCGCGCTGAAGGAGTGTCTGACCTCGCTTGAGGACGATGTCAGGTACTTCTACAGAACACGCCTTCACTTACAACAAGGAACTAAAAAAAAAAAAAAAAAAGAATCCACACTCATGGCCTTTTTTTCTTTTTTAATTGAAGGCAATTAACTATTGTGCTATGTTCTTGTTTATTTCATTTGTTACATTTTGTGTCTAGTAATTTACTCCTCGTGGCAGCAGGCTATGCCTCCCTCCCTCTGGGAGTCGGCAGTTGGCCGATCTCTCTTTGTCTGCATCTGTTCCTCTCGTACCTAACTTATAATGCTTTAGTGCAAAGCTGCATGTGTGCATGAGTTAGTCTCTGCCCAATAAGTGAGTGTTTGACATCAGCACACTATAGCTTCCTGTCCCCAGCACTAAATCTCTATATTTTAACCTTAGAAATATGCAAACTGACAGACAACAGGTTTTCTCTTGCTGCTCACCACCACTGAGCTCTCACCTGGGGCAAGCAGCAGAGTGAAATAATCCTTTAAAATCCTCATAAGCTTCTCAAACCTCCCCCTGTGACAGATATATTGAAGTTTTCCTGTGGCTATGCAGGGTTATGTGTTTAACAGCAGAGACATAGACTCTCACTTAATGTCTGTCTGTCTGTCTTAATTCATTGTATTCTCACTTTGTTTTGTGATATCATAGAAATTGACAACAACCGAGTCGCGGCGGAGGCAGATCTCAAGCTATAAGACTCACAAGTTTAAAATATCTTTGTCTTAATTCCTCAGTTTACTTTGGGGAAGCTGCTGTTTCAAGATGTGCAATATGATTTGCTTTAAAGCAGCAACATCACAAGCTCCTGCTTGTATGTGTCTCAGCCCCAGGAAGAAAAAAAACACTTTGACAGTACTGGAGTTTTTCTCACAAAATCGAATCCTTGCCAACAATTAATTATGTAGTATATTTTAGAAATGGATGACGTGTGTGTTTTCATGTATTACTTAGCTTTTGCTGGTTTTATACCAGTGAGTTATACTCACGATGCTAATAAACCAAACTGACTTATTGGTTTATAGACCTGCATTTAAAAAATAATTTCACCTTAAACTATACTTAAGTACAGAGTCACACAAATAAGGCCACGTTCAGATTTGAATGCACACCGCACCTGGTCCTGTGTTAACCTGAACCTGACCCCACTCTTAAGCCAAATCAAACAATTTCTTATTCACAACAGACAGCTACAGTATTCAGCATATTACACCATTTCACCATTGTGATGTCATCCCCAAAAGAATCTCTTAAAGCATGAATCAGTGATTCACAAGCATCGCATCACCTCGTAAGGTACTAGAATATTAAATGATTTCCTCACAATAAGTTCGGTAATGTTTTTCTATTAACTTAAGATCTGCTCTCTCTCTCTCTTTGCTTGTTTTTGGTTGCAACCCCAGTTCTCTGAGGAAAGAACGGACTGCACTGCAACAGGTGAAAAACAACATGGCCGCCGATTTGGAGCGACTCCTCAACCATCGTGAGGTACGCATGACGCTGTTTTCTGCAGGGTTTTTTAAGTTTTCTACAAAGATGATATACTGTTGGGACGTCAGCGTTTAATGCCTCCCATTCTATTCCCATTTATCGTAAAGAAATTCCAGCAAAACACTCTTTTTAAAATTCATATTTATATCCACCTGGATTCAACGATGAACTGATTAGACTTTGGTGGTCAATGGTCACTGTGACCTCACAAAAGATGTTTTTGGAACACATTTTGACTCAAGAATTGATACGCTAATAATGACAAATTCACATGAATGAGTACGACGGAAAAAAATTATGAAGTGATCAAATTTTGGACGGAGATGGATGTATATTGCAACTTGACTGATTGGCTGAGGGATACAACTGCAAGGCGGTAATTCTAGTTATGGCTGCAACTAAAGATTATTTACACCATTTATTCATTTTTCGAGCCGTTGTTTCGTCTATAAAACATCCGAAAATGTTATCAGGATTTTTAAAAATGATTATTTACTTGAAAAACGATTAATTGATCAATATGATTGCTGATTCAATTTTTAACTAATCCAGTTGTTACTAAACTTTTCCCATCAAGGACCCCTAACGGACACAAATTAGCACAGTATTTTGTCCTAAGCCTGATATGGTTTTATTACAGAAGGTGTCTAAATGACCGTACTTTCTGTCATTGTGTAAAATTACATTTTTGCTTGGGCGACAGGACCCCACTTTAAGAGCCATCGAACTAATCGCGCTGCTGTTATTTAACTGTGTTGCAACGCTTCCTTCAAGATTGCGTGTGTTCGTAAGTACGTGCGCGTGGGAGTGTTTCCCTCGAGCCAGCCGTTTGCTGTTCAAAGTATGTGCCCTGTCATAGACAGCTGTTCCTTAGCTTGGCTGTTTGGGATGCCACCAGGATATGTGTGTGTTCTTGCGTATATGTGTGTGCTTGAGCGCGTGGGTGTGTGTGCGTGTGTGTCTGTGTTTCGGTGACATGCCAGGGCTCATGTCCTCAGGGTTGATAAATAGAACCGTGAAATGGCCCCGAGTCCTCCCCTCTGCCCTGCTGCCACCCCTGCAGACCCTTGAGCTTGTTGAGCTTATTGCAAGTCGTCCCATAGTTCAGAAGACAAACATGTTATCAGAAAGCAGCAATAAACATTCCTGGAAACATACATTTTAAAACAAATGTTTCACAAATTGTTGAACTAGTATTTTCTTAACATGTATTTTAGGTATGTCATTCACACTAAATATTTTTTAATAGATTTATTATATGAATGTTTAGTTTACCTGTTACCAGAATTCCCATCAAAAAAGGACCCGGTCATTCATTTGAGATATCTGGTCCTTTGGACGCTACACTCCCAGTTATTTATTTTAAACATTTCTGTTTATTGTTTTGGCCTTGTGTCCCTATTTTTATGAACCGTGTGATTCTTTAGGAGTTAGCGGTGATGAAGCAGGTCCTGATCAGCATGCGGTCCACACAGGGAGACGCTCTAAACCTGTTGGAAACTGATCAAACTGCTGCGAGGACCTCTGGTGCAGGAAAACACCAATCCAAACAAATCAACAGGACCACAGAAGAAGAATCACCAAACAAACCCAAACCCACTGTGTTTGTAAGTGTCTGACTTGGCAACACCCTGCATGAGTCACACCTCCTTAACCTGCCTGGACAGAAGTTCAGACAAAAGAGCTCTAGAGGTTGATGTGAAATGATGAATCACATTTTGTCATTCATATTTGAGCTTTACACTGTCGGCTGAGTAAAGACATGCAGTAATATAAATCCTTGAATTGTGTAAAAGGTTGGTGAGAATATCTTTCCAAACAAGAGCGCTTGCTGGCATGCACTTCATACTTTTCTAACCATCATTCTTCCTCTCTTTTGCTTTCATTTGCAGACAAATAAAGAAGTTCCTGATTGGTACAAAAAGACGAAGCAGAAACACAAATGAACATTAATTTCTGTTACTATTGGTGCTATTAATTGTTATTCATGGCTTTCACGATTGTATTATTTTTTGTTTTGAAATACAAAAGCAGAAACTGTTACTAGTGTCCGAGTGTTTTGTTGTTCTCATCCCTGGTTACATATTGTTCTGAGAGGATAAATTCCCTGCGTACTGGTCCAAAACCAGAGGTATAACCTTCCACAGGGTACACATTCCTAGCTAACTGACTGCCCGAACATTCCTCTTTCTTGGCAGTGGTTTATTTTATTAGGTCTGTCTATCATTATTTTCTCATCTTTTCCAGGTTTGCAGATACTGGTGGCTACAGACAAACCGCATTGCAGGAACATTAGCCTCTAGTTTGCACAAGCGGAGGCTCCTTTGGCTTTAAATATAGACATAGTAGGCATACCTTTATCATTTCAGACATGTTCTTATCGGTGTCATATTAAACTCGACTGCTTTAAAGTGAGTTTATCTCCTTCCGTGAGCGTATAATCCTCCACAATATACTACTTTGTTTTCCTGTTATATGAAATGGCTTAAAAAAAAATCCAATATTTTAGTGTTTGCTTCAAAGAAAACAATGTGTGTCACTTGTATGATCTATCAATTTGTTTAAACCCCATCTAGTTTGCAGTACAAGGAAGCCTTGTTAAAAGGTATATTAGCCCTTCACATATTAAAGGGCACTCCACCAATTTTGCACATGAAGTTCAGTACTAGAAACGCGACTCAGCCTGAGAACATGTTTGAAAAAAGTCTTCTGTGAAGGAGCTTAGAAAGTAAATGAGTTTGATAGCCTGCATTACAAACTGAAGCTGTGGGATTTGAAACAAGCTGACATTTAGGAAGCTTTGTAGCTCCAATTTTGTCGTTGACGTTAAGCAAAACAATTTATGTTTTCTACATTTAGATATTTATTTTAGATTGTAGATTTCTCCTAAATTAAAAAAAAATCTAATTTACATATATATATATATATATATATATATATATATATATATATATATATATATATATATATATATATATATAAAATTGTCCTTAATTGAGTTAATTTAGTTACCTTGTTTTTTTTTGACGTTTTTTATGTCAACAAAATAAAACAATACTTTTTAACATGGCTTCATCCAATGTTTAGATTTCTGTTTTGAAAATGTCCGCAAATCTGCAATTCTATAATGAGACTACGCTACATCTGCATATTATACACATAGCGTTTCAGAAAACGTGTCACCAAATGAATTGCCTGTGAAAGTTTCATTGTGGTGTCAGTTATTTTGTTTACCCGTTTCACTTAAGATGTCTCCCCATCTTTATATAAATATATATATATATATATATATATATATATATATATATATATATATATATATATGTTTATATAGAAATTATTATTATTTATTATATGTATGTATGAATATATGTATGTATATACATCTATTTTTTTAAAATCCAGTTTGAAGGTGTTTTCGGGGCGTTTAACCGTCACTTTGTTCCTGCACGTGAATGCGGTCTGGCTGGTACTGTGCACACTTTACGACACTGTTGTCAATGCATTCAGATGGAGCGTAGGGCGGTGGCCAGTGAATGAATGATCAAAGTCTTTTCGGAGGGCGGTGCGTGTGCAGTATTTACACTGGGCCGCTCCGCCCCTACAGCGGAGATAGAAAACTGTCTGCGGGCCGGCGGAGGGGATGAAACAAGTGGAAGGAGATGTATCAGACACACGCGCATTAATACCTCCACCGCAAGCGCTGCACCTCGTCGGCTCCACGCTCACCCCCGGCGCGCCGTCGCATCCTCCCTTTCGCGTCGCAGGACGGAGCGTTCATCTGCGGCGCTGCATCGGGAGCTTTTCATGGCCGCGACACTCGCGATGAGCGGCGGCGGGCAGGAGGACACCTTCTACCCGCTGCACAAGGCGACTCTGCCCGCTGTTTTCCCCCTGGAGGACTCGGCGTTGTTCGGCTTGGACTGCAAGATCACAGACGCCGACAAGACTGGACAGAATGACTACGCGCAGGTAAACCCGGTTATAGAGATCAAACCGACGACACACACACACACACACACACACACACACACATGATGTATTTCATTGAATGGGCGTGGCAGAAAGGTTGTAGCTCCTGTGTTGTTGTTTGTTTTTTGTTTTTTGTTTTGGCTGGCCTCCACATTCCCACCGTGCTCGCACTTAGTTTTGCACTATTTGCGGTAAAAATAAATAAATAAATAAATAAAAAAAAGCAAGCAGGCTGCGACCAGCTGGACGTGAAGCCGAGGCGCTCCGCCTGCACACGCATTCACCGCATGTTTTCTATGCCAGCCAGTTGGCCACCAGTTGTTGGTCTCTCCTCCCCCTCGTCTAGTTCTCTCTCTCCCCATCATACCACGCTGACAACAACTGACACCAGCTTCGGACCGAAAGCTCCCAGCAACTCTGTGCCCAGTTAGCAGGAAACTTGTGCAGCAGAGGAGAGAGCTGCAATATAACAGCTGGTAGGATCAGGAACCTAGAAATAGCAGCCCATCCCCAGACTGCTGCTGCTGCTGCTGCTGCTGCTGCTGCTGCTGCTGCTGTTGCTGCTGCTGCTGCTGCTACTGCAGAGGACAGGGATGCATGGGTGTTTCCCCCCGTATACCCCTTCATGTTGCCGTTTCATCTTCTGCTGCAGGGCTTCTCTAACTTTTACACCTGCCTGCAGATTCACAGGAGCGAGAGACCCCCTGAAGCACAGAGAGCGAGCGAGCGAGGATTTGACACTAAGTGGTTCAGCCGCGATACCGGTTTGCTCGACCACAGGCTGCCGCTTTAGCCTGTTATCGTAACTGCAGATGTGCAAATGTCCGAATGTGTTTGACGCGAGACGCATTAGACCTGAGCTCCTTGGCTTGATCCTCGTCCGTTGGCCTCGCTGCCTGCGGGTTTTTGAGTTCAGCCTTGCAGCCGTAAATGGAATGTGGCAACTGCCTATTGATGACTACTTGATAAATGTTTTAGCGGTGACTGTCCTATCAAACCTTTGTCTTCTCAAAATAGCGACTCGGAATAGTTTCACGGTCGCAAGAAGCAAGCGTTTTCTTGGACTCGCTAACTTTGAGGGCCGCAAGACGAGACGCTTCTAAACCCGACTTTTTGTTTGTGTCTTGTTGTTTTCATCAACAGGCAAAGTGTGAGATGGACCGCTATCTCTCCCCTCAGGCTCTTCCCCTTCCACCGCACGCCGACAGCCAGCAGAAGTCACAGAGAGACAGTGCGTCTGCACTGGATCAATTCTTCACCGCCGATCACAGCGGGGCTCCCTACACCCTCAACATGAATCTTTACCTCCCCGACGCTGCCTACCTGCGGATGGGCTTGTGTCAGCATGCGCGGCCCCCGCAGCACCAGAACCACACCGGTCTCACCCACATCAAAACAGAATCTGCCTCCCCGTGTTTCGCCCCCAACATCCACCTGCACTGCCTGAACGCCGCGTCTGCCAGTAGCTGCGGCACGTCTGCCATGGAGCCCTCAGCCATAAACATGACGTTAACGGGGTTACCGGACTTCACCAGTGTGTTCAGCCAGTCGGGGGGCGGCCGCGATGACGAACCGGTGCCGGAAGTGTTCATCAAGCAGGAAATGCCGTCGCAGTTCGAGCAGCATCCGCTCCACCACCACGACAACAGCGGCTCGCTGTTTCAGCTACTAAACTCCGGCTTGGACCATCACCAATGCAATGGTATGGAGGCTCAGCATCAGCATCAACATCAACATCTTCATCAGCAACAGCAGCAACAGCAGCAGCAGCAGATACAACACACTTCCACTTCCACAATCCACGCGCCTTTCCATAATTTGCCGGTCGCTTCTTCTGCACCTCAACAAGAGCAGACTGGCAAGCCGGCCTACTGCGGCCTGGGTGGCGGGGCGTACACGCATCCTCATGTCCAGGCACACCCCCATTTCCTCCAGCAGCAGGTGCCCTACCTGCCGCCGTCCCCGCCGAGCTCGGAGCCCGGCAGCCCCGACAGGCAGAAGGAGCTGCTCCACACCATGTCCCCTCCTCCGTCATACGCAGCCACCATCGCCTCCAAGTTGTCGGGTAGCACCCCTGGACTCGGACCCGGCCCGGGCCCCGGCAGCTTGGCTCTGCCCCACACTGCGGGTCCCGCGCCGGCCCCGGGCCACGTCGCTCCTGCAGCAACCACAGCCCCGAGCCCGGCTCACACCACCGTGCCTGCCCGCTACAACCGGAGGAACAACCCGGACTTGGAGAAGCGACGGATCCACCACTGTGATTACCCAGGTGAGAGCGAGAACACGGGCCGACGCTTGTGTGTGCACCCTGATTCTGACTGTTGGGTGGTTATTTTTACCCTGTGCTGTGGTCAGGTGAATATCTGGTCACTCACAAAACCTGCTTTATTTTAAGACCTCCGTGCAGTTCTTTCTTTAAAATGACATGTTGTGTGCAGAATGACTTTCCCAGGCAAATGAATCACACAGTGTTCTCCAGTCACGGTCAAACTTGTGCTGCACTGGAATTAAATCACTTTGCCAAAGCAGAACATTAATCACCGCCTTTCAATTAACCACCTGGTTTAAAACCTACTTTGCATTTATTATCTCACCTCAAACGTCTCGAGCACTCGCCGGCGTGCGCGCTCACACATTGTTGTGGCTTCAAAGCAATCACTGGTATGATTGCGGAATGAGCCTGCGTGTGTGTTAATTAAATGGATGTTCTCCTTAAGTCATTTGATCTTTATTTCCCGAACCCATCATTTGCATACAGTCACGCTTGAAATTGTTGGCTCGGATTGCAGTTGCACAATGTGCAGCTACTTGTAGGGCATGTAATGTCAACTAGCCTGTGGCAGTGTGTAAAATGGGCTTAAGCGGAGCCTCCTGCAGCATGTTACCACATGTCTAACTTCTATTCCATCACATCCACACAAGGACGCATCCACACGTTACCCAAGAGTATTTTAGTCTCACTGTTTAATCCCTGCAATACATGAGCATATATCATTTCCTGACTTTGAAGTCTCAAAAAAACCCAAAGAATATATTAAAAAACTTGTCCCAAACATTGTGTGGCTATGTGCAAAAAGGTTTTGTCATCCTGAACCTTACGTATCGCGACTGCGACGTCAAACTAACGGGTGAAGGGGAAAAGACGTTCTCCACAAAGTCGAAGCGTTCTGCGCAGTTGAATTCATTCGATTGTCAACCGTTTACCAACGAAAGACTAAAAGTCGACTCTTAAAAAAACACAAAAGTTTACTATGTCATATTTCAAACAACTTCTGCTCCTCATTAGTTTGTGTTTCTCGCACACCGCAGCTCCGTTCATTGGGTGAATGCATATCCGACATGTGAATGATTTGCATTTGGATTCAGCTGGATTCTGTTTGTGTTTATCTTCCCTGTCTGTCGTCAGGCTGCAAGAAAGTCTACACCAAGTCGTCCCATCTGAAAGCCCACCTCAGGACTCACACGGGTAAGACATTCCTCCAATTAATGCAGCTTTTTAAAACGTGGGACTTTTTTTTTTTTTTTTAAAAAGACACTGCCCACATGACTCGTATTTCGGTATCTGCGCTGGCACCATGTTGCTAGGCAGAGTGTTGTGTTCCTGGCATGTGTGTGTAAATGTATCCTACCCCATTCCCATCCTCTGCCCAATATACTATTCCATCAAAACAGGTGGAAGTGACACACTTCTGCCAGGGGATGACTCTCAGACTATGTGGTCAGCGCTAGACGGATGGTGCCACCTCTCTCTCAAGATACTCGTTCAGACGTCGACGTTCGAAAGCTTTAATGTGCTTGTTTGCCGCGTCCGCCGCTATAAATATGAATACAAAAATATATCAGATCGTCCTGTTCCCAATCTCTCCGCTTCAGTAATCACTGTGTGCACTCCAGTGTTCGTTTTGTTCTTTTGTCCCCTGTGCTGTGCTTTCTTTCAATCCGTCTCCTTCTTTCACATTTAGATCTGAACTATTAGTTTTGGATGAGCAAAGTCTACAAACAAGCTCTTAGGTGTTGGACCCCACCTCACTCCAGCTGACAAAACAAGGCTTCTGTTGCATTCCTCGCTCATCTGGACACACAACTCACTCTTACCACTTCATGATTCACAGTTTCTTCCTCTTATGAATCCGAGCTGTTACAGGACATCGCTGTGGGTGTGCGTGCCTTGCATTTCAGTTTTGGGAACATGACACGACAATTAGCTCTGGCGTCATACATGCTGCAGGCTGATTGTGGTTATTGCAGTTATTCTAAACCACAAGATGAGGACACGACACATAAAGAGAGAGGTAGCAGCAACTTCCTTATCCTCTCTGCTTTCGCCAGTGCCGCTTAGTTATTTCTCCCCCCCCCCCTGCTCGTTTTGTTCCTATCCCTTTCATTCATCTCATCATCCTCTTCTCTGCTTTGTGCCTTCCTCCCACCTTCAACCCCTCCCCATTTCTATCTTTGTCTGTTACTCATTCTACTTCTCTTATTCAGCTGCTTGAACACACACACACACACACACACAGACACACACACACACACACACACACCTGTCAGTAATCTGTATGAGATGATTCCTAATGCGTTTGGGTCCCTGTGGGAGTTCCCACTCTAATCTCCATCAACATCCATTATCCTGATTGTTTGTGTGTCTGTGTGTGTGTGTGTGTGTGTGTGTGTGTGTGTGTGTGTGAGCGTGTATGTGTGTGGGTACATGTTTTTCGCGAGTGTAAGAACTGAACGCTTCTCCCACTTCACTTCACTCTGTTTTTCTTTCTTTTCATTGTGTCTCTGAGTTGTGTTCAGTTTCAGGTGTGTGTGTGTGTTTCTAACCACAGTGTGGTTAGTTTTGCAACAGGATTACAGCTGTTGTTTTAGCGACGCTGCACTGCTTGCTGTGCTTGTTTAAAGGCTTGGTTCACACAAATGACAGAAAAACATGTGTTTTTACTTACCTGTAAGGGTATCCAGCATGCAGATTGTTGTACTTTGTCCAGATTTGGAGATCTGCATCACTTAAATTATTGCTTCGACCTTGTTTTAATGGAGGTGAATGGAATTATGTTTATGGTGCATAGGGCTTTGAAAAATGGTACACATTTTTTAAATCATTTTTTTCCCCCCCTAGAAAAATCATCTGATAAAGCTGGAGAACACAAAATTGTCATCTATTTTTAGATGTTCCAATGGAAAGTGTTCTTAGTGAGGTCCGTGGACGATCTGCAGTTATGAGGCATGTTTCTGGAAAGACGCGCAGTTGCTGATGTTTGCGATTTGCCACTAAAGTACATAGTCTATCTCCATCCCACCCTGTTTTTGATCATAAGAAATAAATAATAGATACACGGAGGAGAGGAAGAAATAACCTCCAAGCAGGCGGCACAATTTCTATTAGATTCCATTAAAATGTGCTTTCAAAGCGCTGTGGCTCACTTGTGAGGCTCTCTTTAATCTTTTAGCTACATTATTTTTTTTAATCTTTAATCAATTATACGGAGAAGCAAACAAATGTGTTAACTTGAATAGGAGGTTAGCTTACCTAGTCTTTAAAATGCACTTAAAAAAAACAGACCAAAAGGCAAAGACGGAAGGATAAAAAGGGGGCGATTTCTCTCGGCAAGAATCACCATACCAACCATCCATATTTCATAAACACCCTTTTGTTACCAGCCGGCTAAACACATAGAGCTGGTTAGAAATGTTCTTCCTGTTAAGACTTGTCCTTTTGGGTGTAATGTGTTCATGTTGTCTAATTATTTTAATGTCACAATTAAAATTCCATTCACCTTCGTTGTGTTTGGGTGGTGGCGCAAAAGTCAGGGGCAGATATCTGAAAACATGGACCAATGTCAGCGACTCCATGCGCCCTGAATGGAGACCACGGGCTGAACAAGTCCTTCAAAGTCACCTCGGGGGACACTGGGTGAGGGGTTGAGTCGTGGGCGCAGGGAGACAAGTCACACAAGTTACGTTTTTTTTTCTCCCACAAAAGTGCCTGTTGCTGTAGTGGAATGACCGAGTTACAGAGAAGCTTCCTCCAAAGAGGAACGCACAGAGGCAAGGAGTCGGCCGTGGGAAACCTGTGCAGCGCTAGCGCTTGACGAATGTCTGACAGTGTTATGACTGTATATGTTGTTAGTCAACTGGACTATTCTGTAAAGCCTGTTTTCCCAGTTCCTCCACCCAACTGTATGAATCATGTAACTCGGGGAACGTCTGTTTTAATAGTGATCGTCATCACTTCTTATCCTCACACGTTGACACACTCTTCTTTTATAGAAATCCGAAGAGCGCTTGGCTCAGAGCTGCTGCGTGCTCAGTGTCTTTCTCCACAGAGCAGCTGCACTAATCCACGCTTTTTTTCTCTCCTTCTTCTTCTGTTCCTCCTGCAGGTGAGAAGCCGTACAGGTGCACGTGGGACAGCTGCGACTGGCGCTTCGCACGTTCGGATGAGCTGACGCGCCATTTCCGAAAGCACACGGGCGCCAAACCCTTCCAGTGCGCCGTCTGCTCGCGCTCCTTCTCCCGATCCGACCACCTCGCCCTGCACATGAAGAGACACCAGAACTAGCAGCGTTTTGCGTCGCCCGCACACACACACACACACACACACGCACACACACACACACACACATAAACACACTACAAATACACAAGCACTATCTTGACACGCGTAAAGCACTCGCGCCATCTCCCACATCAGCAGTGGTACAAGCTGCCTGACGACACCGCAGCCGCTCCCGGTGCTGCTATCCTGTGCTGAAACGGTACGATAGCCTAACAAGCGTGTTGCTCTTAACCCAAAGTGGGACAAGTCGGAGGTTGTAGAGTAGAAAGACCATGGGCAGATGACGTCCACGTCTCCTAACCTCCAGATATACTTGGTATACGTTTCTTTGGACGAACGCAAAGAAGAAAAACCGGTATTGAAAAGGAAACGGTAGCTTCAAAATGTGTCTCCAGTGCAATTTGATTTGTTTGTGTGACTGGAATGAAAGCACTCAAAACTTGTAAATCCTTTGTCTGGTCTCTAACATAGAACTTGCTTTTGTTTGCAGAACTAGTCAAGCCAAATCTTTGTTTACTCCTTGGTTTGTTAGTTTATTCATATAACTGGAATATCCAGTTGTTGTTGTTTTTTTTTCTTTTTTTTCTTTTGAACCAAATCCTTTGGTTTGCACTAGAATCGGTCATCGAGCCTGAGCCTTTTTGGCCCATGTGTCCTCATCCACCACTGGAACAATCATTATCACTACTGGACTGACTGTCTGTGAACGCCACACAAATCATTGCTGTTCAGATATTAAAAATTGAAGGCATTTATACTCTGGAGAGAGGGAAGCTAGATAGTGCAGGAAAAAAGGAGGGCGGGGTGGAGACGAAGGGATTTTTGTTTTTAGCGAGAGGAGATCTGAGGTCGACTGAGAAACAGAGGAAGGTGGACGGTTGCTAAAGAGCAGCAATTAGTCGATGAATTATTCATGTTGTCTTTCGGTGGATGTCCAACCAGAGAAATGTAAGCGGAACCAGTCGACACTTTTTTTCAAATTCATTCAGTTCAAACAGAATTTACCGTGTTTGATGCACATGCTTCCTTTTTTAAGCATCTTCAAAATACAGTTACTGAACGTCTATCTCATCCATTTTTCTTTTTCTTTCAAGGTGTTTAGAAATGTTTTAACCAAAGTAGCATCTTCATCACCGACACCTTATTAAGTGCCTCTTTCTCAGACGTATGTGGTTTTGTTCAGTGGTAGCAGAGATGTAATCAATGTAGTACTTTAAAACACACGTGGTGCTGTTTTTTTTTTTATTATTATTTCTTAATCTATTGAAATCTTGAGGGGAAAAAAAAGTGAATTTAATCTTTAAAATTACAAGGTTTACCCATCATTCATTGTGATTCAACAGGCCAGACCACTTCATGGACGTCCTGAGATCATGAGGAACATTTAAAAATTCAAACGACAGTCCTCTCTCTGGGGGCTTTCCCTCTCGGACTCTGTACACAACGAACTGCAAATTTGGCTCTATCAGTCACTCGAACATGGACGCTTGTTTCATTAATGGATAAGTTCACATTTTTACAAGTCTTTCTTAAAACAACATGCCCGTGTGGGCTTTGCAAGAGTTATTTGATGCTGCACGTGTTCACGGAGCGACCAATGTTTGAAACGTTGAAGTGATCGGAGACAAAAATCCACAGTCCTCGTAAAAATGTAATTGTGTTACGCTGAACTTAATGTGAGGCGTCATCATATTTCAGTCATTAGTGACGAATTCCCTTCTTTGTCAGACAGGCACTGTGTTTCCAGAGACATGTATTGAGGCGTATTCTGAAGTATCTCATTCGATAAATGTGAATTACACTTGAAGACACTTGCTTGAGCTTGTTTTTGACTTTGTCAAAAAAGACATTGATGTGCTATATGCAAACTAAACTTCAAAAAAAAAGAATTTGGACCAATGATTTCTTCGGACTTTCAAGTTAAAGGGCTAAAAATTAGCTGGTAAAAGTCATTTGGAGCTATATTTCAATCGTATTCGGAAGTGCAAATACCTCTAAAGTGGTATTTGTATCACTTTAGAGGATATTCAAGATGCATTGTCTAAAAATAGGTCCCTATATCTCACTGAAATTGTACTTGACGGGTGATTTTGTCTAATACTGTGCTATAGGATATTTAAGTAGTAATCAAGACAAATATACCAGGAAGATTTTGCATTTCGGCGTTATCTTTCTGTCGGAGAGGATTAAATGGACACGGCGATTGAGCTGTTGTGGAATAAAACAATGAGTGAGCTCCAAATACTCCAAATACAGAAACTTTGCAAAGTACCTATTGGAGATTATTATCAGCGAATAGTAACCTTGGTTGAAGTATTTTTACCATTTGAAAAAAGATGGCGTCGCATCAATCAAAAACTCTTTCATGCACGCTGCATGAGAGTGTTGTTTTAAGACAGACTTGAACAAAAATGTCACCTGTCATCCTTTTAATATACATTTGAGTGTCCATTTTGATGGTGTGATTTTTCCTGCACCTATAACTGTATTTGTTCATTCACTGCAGGTAGCATAAAGATAATATAGCACTGTAATGTATCATGGTAAATCTGACTATTTATTTGATTGTGTAGAAGTGGGGGTTGTATTAGATCAACCGTCTTTCTCCCCAGCAAAAATGCCTTAATGTAAATATATGCACTGTAAATAACTTTTGATTTGTTTCCCTCTTTTGTTATTGTTTTGTAAACAAAAGGGCAAAAACAGGAAAATGCCCTGCATCCAAAAATATTTGAGCCTTTTTTTTTTTTTCTTTGGTTTTGTCAAAGATATTTTGATGCCATTGTTTTATATATTGTCCTTCCAACAACTTATTTTGTAGATTTGTTTTCTTCCTAGTTAAACGTTCCAAAGACAAAAGTTGTTTTTTCTTCAACTGAGTGAAACCGATCCTAATAAAGTCAACTGACACTTTTACAGATATGCTCTTGTTCTGAAGTTAATGGGAAGACTCCGTCTTTTACCTCCTCGCAATGGCTGAATTTCAGGGCTTTTGTGCGGCAGCAACCAAAATATGTGGTTCATTTAGTTTTTTCTCCATGAGGTTTGTGTTAAGGCAGTTTTTTTGAAGAGTAAGCCATGCTGTGCAAATAGACTGTGGCGTTTGTGGTGCATTAAAACAAGCCTCGCCAAGGCCTGAATGAAACGAATGAGACATAACCACATCTTAATCTTTTCAAATCGAAACATGCGCTGATCCTCACGTGTTTGGGATTTTCTGCCGCGATCCACTGCGCTTAGACCTTTTTTAGTTTCACCAAAAGGAGCTGAGAAGGGAAGATGTGGAGGAGTGGCGACGCGTTCTTGTCCGGGACCTGCAAGTAACCTGCAGCACCCTTGCTGATCAGCAAACAATAGCCCTTTGATGTCCCAGCGAGAGACAATGGACAAGAAAATAAATTTGACCACCACTCAGGGGCCGAAGGGGAATCCCACTGCATTGAAATGGACATACAAACACACGCGCGCGCACACACACACACACACACAACATATGTTCTTGATTTAAGTCATAAATGTGACCCAGGGTCTTTGTTGTAATCTACCTCAGATGTCAGAAAAGAGGGAGGTGGAGGGGAGAGAGTGAAAGAAGTGAAATGCAGAACAATCTAAACAAAAGAATCTCTGGGGGGACCCAATCAACCACTTCCGTCCTCCTACATCTCCTCTCGCTCGCCTCCTCCGCTCCTCTGATTTAATTTCATTTTCTCTCCCTCTCTCTCTTTGTCTTTCCATGCACCGTATCCCCCTCTTCTCCCCAGTGGAAAGTATTGTATGAAAGTCCAGGGGCGCAGCTCCACGGGTCAGAGTGGAGACTGTTCTCATAACCTGCTCCGCTCCTCATCTTTTCCCCACTTTTTTTGCTTTTTTGTATACACACCTCGTCTCCCCTTAGTCCTCTACCTAAAGCTCACGAGAGGGGGAGAGGGGGGGGGGGTTGTATCCTCTCTTATTTCTTTTCTTTTCTTATCTTGATTCCCTCTCTCTCCAAATCGTACAAATGATACAGAAATGTCGACTCGCAGGTGTATTCCTGAGTGTGAGAATATTAAAAGTCTGGATGAACGTTACACACACACACACACACACACACACACACACACACACACACTGTGGTGATGAGTGAGTGGGAGCTACCGGTTCATGTTTTGGATCAACTAAATTAATGTCACACATCTGGAAGAAGGCTCCTGCCTGCTCCACCCTCTGCTGTGCTGCGTTGGTGTGATTCCCAGTTTCCTTTTGTGTGGGTCTGTGTGCGTGTGTGTGCGTGTGGGTCTGTGTGTGTGTGTGTGTGTGTTTGTGTGTGTGTATAGGTATAATGTTTCCAGTGCTCCTCTCTTGGAACAGACCACCCACTCAGAAGACCAATAGAAGGACTACGGGGAACCCGGATAGAGACACACACACACACACACAGCCACACACACACACACATGCAACTCCCTCCAAAGTCAACCGTTCCCAATCTTCTCAGAATAGAACATGTTGTTATCAGAGATTGAAGTGATACCAGAACAGCTGATATGCTATCGTAAAGGTTTAAAAGATGATATCGGAAATGGACGGGGGTTTGATTCCAAGATGCTACGTTCATTTACAAAAATGTGGCCTCGTGTTGATTCATCAGTGAGAACATATTAGAGCCACATCGTGGCAGCTGATTTGAAGTAGCGCTCAATGAAGGGCTGTGTACCTTTAAGTCCGACATCGAGAGCCGCTATGAGGGAGTTGCTGTGAGGACAAACACTGGAGATGAGCTCCATCTGGACCGGTGGCATTTTGGGGGGCCGGAGGCTCAGCATGTCTGTCCACTAATCTCAAGGTCGGTTGTTCAATCTCTGGTGTCTTTGAGCAAAACACTGAACCCCATGACGGTCGAGACCAGCGCCATGGCGGCTTGCTGCCTTCTGAGTGTTTGTGAGTGAAGCCCCCTGAGGTGGAAGCATTCCACTCAGCTCAACATTAGTTTCTCCTACAGATGAATTATTAACTCTGCAAACAGGGAAACTGGTACCAGGATCCCGGCCCCCACAGGCCCAATTTGATTAATTGCGAATTTTGTATGACCACCAATCAAACCACTAAAACAAATACATGGTAAAATGATCAGGGCCTTAAGGTTTGAGGATTTTTACATAATCACAATCCTGTTTTGTCAAAGTCTAGATTAACTGTAACCGTAACAGCTGCTGGACCGCTCCTTACAAACTAATATTAAAGGAATTTTACGTGTGGAATCCGGGGATTTTTTCAACCAATGAAGCTACTCACGGTGATGGGAAACAAAAAGAGGAAATTATGTTGCAGAATCGTGTCATTATTTGAATTGTTATCAAGCCTACATGCTTCACGTTTCCTCTTTTATGTGACGTGACGACCGCATGCATTCAGCAAGCCTCACCGGGTCAGTTGTGTTACAGGAGTACTGCTTGGTTAATCGAACATGAAGCTGGCGCGTGTAGTCTGCCAAGTGCTCGATACCTGATGAGTACTCTCTGTACACAATGCTCAGAGAGTCGGAGGACATCTTAGTTATTAACCTCCATATCGACACAGATCAGATTGATCAGACAGCATTGATACAGCAATACAAGTCAACATGCACAAATACAAGTTCTTAAATAGACATATTTTCTTAGATATGTCTTATGTGTGTGTCTTATATGTAGAAGGATATGTCTGTCATCACTTCTGATTAGTTTGGGTAAAATAACATTTCCTCTTCAACACCTCCGATGTCATCAACATGGTCTTGTTAAGATGATTGATAATCAATACAGAATCAGCACGGTCCGCTTCGACGACTGCTCAGCCGATCAAAAGGGGTCAGCAGGCACGTCGCTATACCTGAAACACACTCTCAGACAAAAAGACTGTTTCATAATCTCTCATTTTGAAATTGAATCTTTGAAACGAAGACCCAGAGAGCAAAACATTCCTAAGTGGTTTCAGCTGCTGCCTTAAAGCGCTGAAGTCCTGTTTTATTCAAAATCACAAGCTGCTATATGAATTTACTCTGTCGAAGTTTGAATTCCTGGCCACCGCTTCACCCTGTGAAACATAACAGTGTCTATCAGTTGTCAGGGAGTTCTAGCATCACTCCGCAGTGACTAATAAGAAAAAGATGACAAACTCCTCAAACCACAAGCCAACACGACAGTCACAGTTTCTGATAAAGCAAACATTACGGTAATAAATGAACTCTTCAGTCCGGCTCTTGCCGAAATCGCCTCCGAAAGCCTTGAGCCACCCTAAGTTAGTTATTCCTTGAGTCAGTTTCTCTGCGTGTAAAATGAGTTCAAAGGACAAACCCATTAGGCTTTCCTCCATATCAGGCAAATATCTTTGCACCCGCTAAACACTCAGGCTGACACCCTGCGTGGGCCTTCAGAGGATACAACAAAACCCTTTTGCTTTCACACTTGGGTGGAAGTGGAGGCCTTTTATTTTGTGACTTCTTATCGTGATTTGTGAAAAGAGCCTGCAGGCAGCAAACTGCCCACATGCTCACACTTAATCAAAGCTGTTTGCTCAGCGTTAACTGCTCGCGTATCGGACCGTACTGAACGCTTCCCTTACCAAACAGCTGGTTTCCTCTTGACTTCTCCGTGTTTTATGGCTTCGTAGATTAGAGGCGATGCAGCACGTGTGGTTGTCGTTGGCTGTGGTTCCTACTGAGCACACAGGTTCAGTCCAACATGACTGTGGACCTGCGAGGCCTTCACTCACATCATCCGTGACACATTTAGACAAAAATGTAACTTTCTAGTGCACAAATTCTGTTTTTGGGGGGGAATAAAGAAATGTTTTGGTTTGTGGGAGAATTTTGATAATGAAAACAAGCAACATTGGACATTTTACCACGTATATGGCCCCTTGTTTCTTTATGTAATAATTCAGTTGTTTAACAAAAAACAACTCCAGTCTTTATTTTCTGGTTTCTAATTCCATGTTGAACCTCGGTACGCAGGTGGTTTTGGTCATGAAACAGAGATGTTTTTACATTTTCTCTCCTATTCGTTATTTTATTCCAACTTTTACTTTCATTCTCCATCACTTACTCATTCTCTCTCTCACACACGCACGCACACAGACACACACACACACAAATAGTCCTATTCCAGCCTAAATTACACCAGCGAGTATAAATAGATACTCACATAATTATTATTATTTCACATAATAATAATAATAATAGCTTTGACTGAACACTGTCCCATCAGTGTTCAACATTATAATGACGCAACACATGGAAACTCTTGCTCTGGGGATTCATGCACATGCTTGTCTTAACTTAAAAGTGTTTCGCGAGTCCGATTGATCTTGACTTGTTCAGGTACTTACTTCTGAAAGTGTTCCCACCACAAAAGGTCACTTTGCATGCACTTCTCATTTGATTCATCAGAAACACGTCATGAGATATTGCAGTGTGTCGAGCATCAAATGCTCATGAATGAGTGTGAGAGTCCAAAAGACTTTCTGTTGACTCAGGGAGATGATATGCAGTGGAGGGTCAGCGGCTTGTCCTTCAGCGTGATGACTTCAACCTGCGGCTCGAGCACCCGATTGAGCCGTTTTCTGTTATTATAGGAATCAATTTGTTCGGTTTCAATGTTCATCTTGAGGGTTATTTTCATAACGGAACCCATAGTACATACTATTCAAATACAATGGGGTCACTGTTGCATTTTTTTTTTTTTTAATACTGATCGCTCAGTCTTTGGAAGACAAACTCCAAAAATCGAAGTTTGTCCCAGTGAGACAGCACTGTTGAGACTATGTGACCTTCATAATTGATGTGTTTCTGTTGGAACATTGTGCTAAGGCAGAACATCTGACGTTCTTCATAATTAGGCCGTGGAAACAGAAGTAGTTATATTACAATAGAGGTGGAGAGTCATGTGATGGTTTAATGCTGGCTGATTTGAATTCTCACCAGCGATGAGCCATTGGAAGTGGAAACATAGAAAGTGTTGACATAAAAAACACGCAGGG